>NW_023639730.1:0-11880 GCF_015228065.2 Penaeus monodon
TATATATATATATTATATCATATATATATAATATATATTATTTCAATATATAATATATTTATATATATATATATTATAATATACATACATCACACATATCATACACATACACGCACAACACACCACACACACCACACACAAACACCACACACCACACAACAAAAACACCACAAATATATATATATATATATATATATATATATATTATATATATATATATATATATATATATTTATATATGTATATATAAAATTATAAATATATAATATATATATAATATATATATTATATAAATATATATATATATATATATATATATATACACATATTATATATTATATATAATATGTATAGTATGTATATATATATATTGTATATATATATATATGTATATATGAAAGAATAAAATGCAATGCCGCATTGATTAAGCATTTAACAACTCTCCCTGACTGGCCTCGAACCTAGGTTACTCAGGGTATGAAACCGGAGGGCCAGTACTAAAACCATCCATTGCCCACACGACCTACTAAAAAGGTGTGTACAACTAGGATCTAATTAGCTCCATAGACATTACCTATCTTACTCATACATGAGTACTGATATTGAGGGTTTTACACACCACTCCCCGTGTGGAAGATGTACTGGGATATGTTATATGAAAAGATGGAATAATGCCAATGCCGCATTTATATAGATACATAACAACTCTCCCCTGGACTGGACCTCGAAACCTAGGTCCACTCCAGGGATGAAACCGGAGGGCCAGTACTAAAACCAGCCATACCACACGACCACTAAAAGATGTGTGCAAAATAGGGTCTAACTAGCTTCCCACATATATTTTTACTAATCTATTCATACATGAGGTAATGATATCGAGGTATTATACAAATACTCCCATGGGCCACGGTCCAAATGGAAATTGATTTAGAAATTTGAAACCGAAGTCAAATGTAGGTCCTGACTGTGTATACATCGAAATGCTCAGGGCGTTAGGAGAGAAAGGTATTAAAGGTATTAAAACTTTACTGAAAATCATTCTGCAGAGGATCAGAAGACAACTCCTACCCGAAATACCAAAGACCCAGTTTAGGTTTATGAAGGATTGAAGGTATGCTATCTTCGTGATGAGAATTGCTTGCAAAAGAGCCATTCAAACATCTACTCGGTTTTCATTGAATGTCAAAAAACTTTTGACAAGGTCCGGCACTCAGAATTGTTCAAAATATCTGGATAGATGACAAAGATATGAGACTAATTCAATCAGTCAACCAGGATCAACTTGCAGCAGTGCGCCTATCCGATGGAATAACTAACTGGTCTCTCATCAAGATTGTGTGATGCCACCTGGCTTCTTCAATCTATACTCTTAAGTTTTATTCTGCAGGAGATTGAAGATCGCCAAGAGGGAATCGTTATCAATGGTTTTGCAAGATCAACAACCTTCATTATGCAGATGATACATTTCTCATTGGCTACATCTGTATATGACCTCCCAAAAACTGTTTGGTCTCCATGTCAATAGCAAGAAAACAAAAATGCATAGTGGTTTAAAAAATCGGAAGGTCCCACCAAAATTGTCCACTGAAAACACGGAGAAAATAGAAATCCAACAGTTCTCCTCCTTCAGTTTTATTTAGGAGCTCTTGCAAGAAGGAAAATCGGACTAGCAAAAGCATCATCCCTAAATTTCCAGAACATCCTATGCTTCCTCAAATGCAAATAAAAATCGGAATTCATTCAAAAATTTGTTATGTATGTTCGACTCTCCTATATGATTGCGAGTCCCTGGACACTGACGGCTGAAACGAGGCGTAATAAAGAGACCGCAGAAATGTTGGTTCTATGCAGTATGTTTGCACACTCCTTAACACCGATCGAGTGTCTACGAGATCCTTAAAATAGTCCCGGAAACGAACGAGAGCTTTTCTAGAAAACTGGTTCCGAAATACGACAAACTCAAATTCCTCAGACATGCAATCCGTAAAAGCACATTGGAAAACCCTAGCCTAAGCGGTAAGAAGGCAAGCAAGATCGAGGTAGAGAAAAACATTCCTTGACAATTTTAATATACAAACACTTCGATACACGACAACGTGAAACAACAATTGCCCAAGTAGGTCGTTTAAATGCCGTATCGGTGATAGCACAAAAAATATATTTAATATAAATTTTTATTAATTATTTTAAATTTTAAAATTTTATAATAATAATTATATAAAATTATATTAATATATTATATTAAATACATATCATCATCAAATAACGGTTAAAAGGCCTCCATGTTTTTTGAGCCCTAACCGTTTTATTATATTTTTATATTATAATATATATATATAATTATAAAAATATATATTATATATATCAATCAAAAACGGTGTGGCTCCCTGTTTTTGAGCAGCCCCTTGGAACCCCTCCACCACCCCCTCGCCCACTAAAAAACTCGATTTTTTACGCTTTTTCTTTTCCATGTTAACCAAACCCACAGCCCGCAAATTAAACTTTGGATATTTGGTCCTCAAATCCCCCCTTGTCCCTTCAGTTTTTTTCCCCCTTCCTCTTGTTTCCCTAAACACCAAACCCTGGTCAGCAAGGTTTTTTTTCTCAATACCTTTTTTTTCTTCTCATTACATGACCAAAAAAAACCTTTATTTCCCTCTTGTTTTTTTAAGATGTTCCAACAGTCCGGGGTTCTTTTACAAAATTTTTTATTTTTTTTTTTTTTTCTCAGCAAATTCATCAATTCGTTCTTCTTCTCTTTGGTTCAGCTTTAATACCAGTTACTCGTCTGTAACAACCCACAATTTTAAACTATTTGAAACTTTTTTCTTTGGTCCTATCCCACTTCAAAACCCAACCCCTCCAGAACAAAAAATTGCAATTGGGAAAAAAAAAAATAATTGAGTTTTCAATAACCTCAGCTTTTTTCCGTAAGGTAATTTCTTTCGGTTCCCCTTTCCGATGTTTTATTGAGAAGCCAATTTGGGGGCGTTTTTTTTTTTTTTCAATGGTAATTTCTTTCTTGTTTTTATCTCCGGTGAATCATCATATGGGATTAGTTTAAAACAGCCCTTTCCCAAAATAAGTGAACTCTTTTTCACATTTTTTCCCACACAATCCATTTCATTGTTTGTAACTTTCATCATTGTTTTTTTTCCCTTTTTTGCCGGTTTATCTTTGAATCTTTTATGAATCCTTTTTGTTTTTTTCTTGCATTAAAGAAACAACCCCAGCCCTTTTTTTTGCTTTTGTTTTTTTTCTCTAACTTTAATCTTTGTAAGTTTTTTTTTTTTAGTTTTCAGTGGATACTGCTGGCCAATCAAAAACTAAATATCAATCGGCGGGAAACCTTTAGAATTTGAATTTTTTTGTTTCCTCCAACATCCCACAAAATTTTTTCCCCTTTAAAATTCTCCCAGGAGCACCTCTTTTATAATTTGTTTTTTCAGAATATATATTAAAGAGGTTGGCCAAAGGGGACCAGAATGCAAAAACCCTGTCCCTACTCCTTTTTTTTTGACTTCGAACCCTTTTCTTTTTTTAACCCATAAGGGGTTTTTCTTACAGCTTTCTTGTTGTTTTTGGGTCATTTCAAGGGCTTTTTTTATTAGTTTTTTGGATTGTTGTGTTTTTGGAACTTTCAATATCGTAACATTTTTTATTTCCAGAGGATAATCGTTGATCAAACCAAATAATCAAAGCTTTTTTACATAATCGAATTTTAAAACACAGGTATAGGTCTTTTTTTTTATGGTTTCTCTGTTTTTTTTTTCTCTATGAATCAAATTTTAAATTTAGAAATCTGGGTTTTCTGGTACCTTTTTTTTCAGGGCCCAAAAAAATGCTTGTTTTTGTCTGCAATTTTTCCCTCTCTTAACTTTCAACTTCATTCTTTCAGCCCAAAAATTTTTTTTCCAACAAAAATTTTTTGCTTGGCCCTTTTTATTAATGCAAAAATTGTTCCTATTATTGTTTGCAATTGGAGTGCGTCACCTTTTTTTTAGGTAAAAGGGAAGTAAAAGACTGATTTTTTTTTACCCAGTCTTTTCTGGCCCCCCATTTTCTTTTCAAATTTTTATATTTTTTGTAACAAGGTTTGGTAGAAAGAAAAAAATATTCCAACACTTTTCGCCAGGCATTCCTTTTTTCTAAGTTTTTTTTTTTCTTTTTTTTTTTTTTCATCTATTTCCCGGGGCTTCTTGTTTTTATTCCTTTACTTCTTTTTTTTGGCTTTTTTTATAACTTCGTCCCCCCAGCAGTGGGCGGGTGGTTCCTTTTTTGTTTTTTTCATTTTAGTCCTATTAAGTGTTTGTTGGGGGGTTTTAATTTTTTTATTTTTTTTTTTTAAAGTTTTTGGGGGAACAATTATTTGAATTCATCTATCTTTGACTTCCTTTTTCCATCACAAAAAACAAGTCCATCTTTTAGTTTTTTTTTTTATAGTGTCCATATAAGGTTTTTTTTAAATTTTTTTTCGTGTTGGATGTTTTTTCGTCTCCCTTGGTAGAGTTTTTTTTTTTTTATTTTGTCCCTTAATTTGAAAAAAACAGTTTTTTTCAAAATTCCTCTGGCAATGTTTTCATTTTTAAAATATTTTTTCCTATCTTGTTCGCAATAATCTTTGAATTTTTTTTTTTTTTTTGTTTTTGTTTTTTTGTAAATTTAATTTTTTTTTTTTCAACTGGATTTATTTAATACCTTTTTTTTTTATTTTTAGGCATCTTCTTTTTTTTTTTTTTAATTTTTTCCCTTTGTGTTTTTTTCAATTTCCAGGGGGTTTTTTTTTTTTTTTTTTTTTTTGGCGATAGTTTTTTTTTTTTTTTCCTTTGTGGCTTCAGAGTTCTTTTTCTTCTTTCCTAACTCAGTTGGTGGTTTTTTTTTTTTTCATCTTCCACATTGATTTTGATATTTTTATTTTTTTGTTTTTGACATGTTTTTTCTGTTAATTTTTTTTTATCAGATTTTTTTTTTCGAGCTTTAAGGGGGTGTTTTTTTTTGGGAGCTTCCTCTTTTTTTGAGTTTTTTATTTTTTAAATTAAAATTTTTTTTTTGTTGGTCCCTTTTTTTGCAGTGCACCAGTTTTTTTTTTTTTGGCATTTTTTTGTTTTTCAACTTTTTTTCCCTTTTTTGGTTTCACACAATTTTTAGTCCCCTTTGGTTTTTGCGTGTTTTTTTTTTTTTTTGTGAAAACCACGTGGTTAACAAGTTGGGGGCTTGGGTTTTGGTGTTTTGAAACCAATTTTTTTGGCTATAACTAAAATTTTTTTTGTACTACAGAATTCAATAAAATTTTTACCTCTTTTTCATTTAAATTTTCCAGGCGAAAATTTTTTCCCAGGTTTTTTCCCCTTTTTTTTTTTTTTTTTTTCCTCTTTTTTTGGCGTTTTTAAATTTCCCCATTGGATTTTTTTTTTACAAATTTCCCCCGGGGTTTTAGGATTGTTTGGGTCCCTAAAGTTTTTTAATCCTTGGGAGAGAGTTTATTTAAAAATTTGGTTTCATTTTTTTTTTATCAACTTCCAAATGTTGGGTTTTTTGGTGCGTAAGCCATTGTATAATTACTAATTATTTTTATGAGGTTTTTTTTTTTTGCTTTATTTGGACTTTTTTAAATTTGGGGATCTTTATTGGGCCCCCTACCCCAATTAGTTTATTTTTTTTTTTCAGTTTTTTTTTGTTTTTGTGAGAATTCATAGCAACCTCCCCGTGGACCTATAATTTTTTTCCTTTTCTTTTTCAAAAAAGAAAGTCTTGTTTTTTTTTCTTTTTTTTGGAAAAAAATTCCTTACTTTTTTTCCCAATTGTCTCCACTTTATTTCCTGTGTATTTGAATTTTTTTTAATTCCCCATCCTTTTTTTTTTTTTTACAGACAGTAAAAGTAATTTTTAAACCATCTCTTTTCATTTTTTCCTTACCTTGTTTTTCCCCGTTACGATTTTTTTAATGTTTTTTTTTTTTTTTTTTCTTTAATTTGGGCCATGTTTTTTTTTTTAAATCCTTTTTTGTCTTCCCCGATGCAAAAGTTTTAAAACCCTTGTTCACCCTTTTCCCTGTTTTTTTTTGTGCTAACGCGCCCTTGAAATAAACCCCACGGGGGCCCGTGTGGGATAAATAATCGTTTTTTTTTTTGGTATTTTAATTCATTGGTTTTAAAGGTTTTTTTTTGGCAGGAAAAATAAAAGGTTTTTAGTGGAAAATCCCCCCCGGTCCCTTTTCCCTTTACTCGCATCTCCAAAACTAACTAGGAAGGAAAACCCATTTCTCCCCGTTTTTAAAACAGTTTTTACACTGTAATACGCCCAGACATTTATTTATTTTGGGGTGAAACCAGTAAATCAGTAAAACTGAAAGGGTTGTTGTTTTTCACCAGATTTCCACTGCCCCTGTGGCCCGAACAGGTTTTCACCCGCAAAACCCTGGTAATAGGGAAGCTAATAGGGGTGCTATCCCTTGTTTCAAGGGAAACCCCCAGGGGTTTTGCAGTTTATTGTCTTTTACCCAGGGACAAAAAATATATTAATATTATATAATAATTATATTATATATATATATATATAATATATATATATATTATATATATAATAAATAAATTTATTAATATAAATATATGTACAACATACATACAATTATATACACCCAACATAAATATACATTATATTAATATATATATACATATACATAAATATTACATATATATATAATATATATATATATATATATATATATAATAAATAATATAATATATATATATATACATATTATATAACATTACACCACAGATTTACAACATATAACATACATTAACATACATAACATATAAAATATATATATAATATTATATAATATATAATATTTATAATATTATATAATATATATATATATATATATATATATATATATTAATATTGTTATCATGAAATTTTATTTCAAGGTAATCTCCTTTTTTAACCGTTGTTTTTAGTAATTTTTGGCTTTGATTTTCCTGTGTATTTTAGGAAAGCTTTTAAAAATTTCTGTAAATGAAAATTTGTATGTTTCAGTATGGGATAAAACATTTAATGTTTTTTTATCACATACTTTTTTTTGGGCTTTTTGATGGGATATGTTTTTAATTTATAATTTTTTCTACAACTGCGCTTGTCGCTCCGGCATTTGTTTTTTTGTTTTTTCACCTTCGAAGGAAAGAACGTGCATTTTTGAAACTGTAGCAGGGAGAGGCGTGGTTGTTTTTGGCAATTGATTCCCTTTATTGAAATTATTGAACCACGTGGAATATTGATTGGAAAATCCTTTCTTTCTATTATGGTTGGTATGTTATTGAAAAATGAGTTCCAGGATTGTGGTTTTGTGTTGGTGTGTTGTGGTGTGGTGTGTGTGGTGGTGTTGTGTGGTGGTGGTGGGGTTGTGTGGGTTGGTGAGTGTGTTGTGTTTGGGGTTGGGTGTGTGTGTGTGGGTTGTGGGTTGTTGTGTTGGTGTGGTGGGTGGTGTGTGTGTGTTGGGTTGGTGGTGTGTTGGTTGTGTAGGTGGGAATGGCAATTGGAACGTTTTATATTGTCAAATCGCGCTGGTGGTTGAAAATGACAGTTAATGCCTCACGTCCCGGTGACTCAGACCGCCATCCGTGCAATCTGCTGGGCACGTGACGCCCCGCTAACCGTCCGGGCCGCCACGAAGAAGGTACCTGGGAATGACAGGGAAAAAAAAAAACCAATTTTTTTCGAAATGATTATTAAAGATGATATAATGAAGGGGGGACTATTACATCATAAAATGAATGATTTTGAAAATGATTAAACTAGAAAAAATTAGAGAAAAAGCCTCGGCCATCCATCTACAAAATTTCTACTTAATAAATCTTTTATGCCATATGTATAATGGTGTGTGTGTGGTTTATATAAATATAATATATTATTAAAATTAATAATTATATTATATAATATATATATATATAATATATATTTGTGTGGTGTGTGGGTGGGGTGGTGGTGTTTTGGGGGTGGGTGGGGTGTGTGGTGTGTTTTGTGTGGTGTGGTGTGGTGTGTGTTGTTGGGGTGGGTGTGTGTAAAACCACGTTGTGGTGAATGGTAAACACTCTACCGTGGTTTTATGCTGTGGGTAGAAAAAAAAATCCAGAATGTTATAAACGAGAATTTTTACTGAAAATGAGATAACAAGGAGAAAGCAAACCACGATAAACGTAGGGCAGGGAGAAGACATGTGAACGCAAGCGAAGGTAGGTTAGATCAGGTCGAATGGTCCAGGGGCGGCCTATGCGAAGGGGTGGCCGGCAGAAAGGGAGTAGGCGGAGGATGTGGGAAAGCGAGGAGGCTATCGGGCAAAGAGAAAAACATTGTTTTCAGGATTCCACCAGTCCTACGGGCGTGGGTATTGGCCAAAAAAGGAAAAGATATTCCGCGGCCACTGAACCAATCTAATCCTGAATGGGCGTGTTGTCCCACTGATGGCAGAAGAGGGCTTTTTTTTTTTTGTTTTATTTGTGTTCCCCTGGATACAGCGTACTTTTAATGATGAAAACAGCGCTTATTGAGACTAGCGCCTGTCCCTCACCTGAAGGGGGGCACACTATCGGGGGTTGCCAACCCCCTATCCAGAGGGAGTGTTTGGAGGGCACGGAAAAAAAAGAAGCCCCATTCCAGGTAGGTTAAGAAGATGTGTATTTGGTGTGTTTGTTTGGGTGGGTGTTTGGGGAAGAAAGTGGGCGGTTTTTTGGGTGGAATTAGAAGTTGTGTTGTTGTTGTGTGTTGTGTTGTGTGGTGGTTTGTGAGGGGTGGGTGTGTGGTGGTTGGTGGGGTGTGTGGTGTTGTTGTGTGGTGTAGTGGTGTGTGGTGTGGGTGGTGGTGTGTGTGTTGTGTGTGTGTGTGGTGTGTGTGTTTTGTAAATGTATGTTGGGGCATTGTTTGTTTTTGGTGCGTGGGGTGTTGGGTTACGGCGTGTTGCGTGGCGCGGTTTTGGTTGTGTTGTTTGTGCCGTGGTGTATGGTTGGGTTGGTGTGTGGTGCTGTTGTGGTTGTGTGGGGTGGTTGTTTGTGTGGTGTGGTGGGGTTGTGTGGTGTTGGTGGTGTGGTTGTGTGTGTGTGGTGTTGTTTTGTTGTTGGTGTTTGTGTTGGGGTTGTTGCGTGTGGGGAATTGGGTGTATGTGTGTAATTGTTGTGGTGTGGCGTTTGTTTTTTTTGCGTGCTTTGTTGTTGCTGGGTGCGTGCATGTGGTGGTTGTGGGGGTGGGGTGTTTGGTGTGGGGTGTGTGTGGGGTGTGTGGGTGGGGTTGTGTGTGTTAGATATATAGATTATAGATACACACACACAACAACACCCCACAACACACACACCACACCAACACACCACACCACACACATAAATATATCTATATATTATTTAATAATATTATATAATATAATATATATATATATATATATTATATATATATATAATAAACATGTTATAATATTATGTGTGTAATATTATGTATGTATGCCATTGCGTAATACATTATATGCTAGGAGATTGCAAATCGGTCGGCCGAAAGCATTTTTACAAGGACAAGATTGGTCAATGTGGCAGTCCCCTGGTATCCTAGGCCCTACTAATAAAAAAAAATATGTTGGAGGGGAAAAAAAAAATTTCCTCGGTTTTCAGTTAAGGGAAGAAACACAATAAATTAATCTGGGCTAAAATTTATTTGTGTGCACGTAGTTAAATAGTAAGAAATGAGGAATGTAAATGACAGTCATATTTGATGGGTCATGAGGAGTAAGGCTTTAAATTTTAGTAATTAAAAAATTTATAAAATTAAATAATTAAGAAGTTTCCTGATTTAAAAAATGATATTCCATATCGAATAATAAATGAAAATAAATTTATGAAAAAATGATTAAAACGATAACAATATCAAAATAAACCCAAAAAAATTGATAATAATTAAAAATTTGCTACGCAAAATGGGGTCTTTGTTTTTTTCTGCGAAAACATGTGGTTAACATGGGAAAAAGGATTGAACCTGGGCTGTGATAACATGGAAGGGGGACCTGGGCAAAAACATTGGACGCGCTTGGCTGTGAGGCGGAAAAGAGCCGAGGAACCAAGCCCAAGGGAGGAGGGGGGTTTTTGGGGGCTGCTCCCCGTTGGGGGAAAAACTCGTGTGTGCCCCCTTTTGGACCCCGATAAAAACGTTTGTGTTTGCCCTGTTTTTTTAAGCTTTTCTCGTGCAGTGTGGGACATTTGGGTTTCCCCCTGTATTGTTGGCTATTAGAAAAAAGTGTACGGGTAAAAATAAAAAATTTGTGTAAATAAAAGGGGAAAGACTGTCATCCGTGTGGTGTTTTATTTTTTTGTTGCCCTGCCGGGCCAAATTGGCGGGTTTTTTTTTTCCCTCCTGGGGGTTTTCTGGGGCGCGTTGTGGTTGCTTCGTGCCCTTCTTGGAGCTTGTTTCAGGTTTTCACGACCCTGTGGGAATAGCACGCCCGTCCTGGCCTAGCCTGCCTTGGGTGTTTTGGTTTGGGAAGAGGGGAAAGAGGCGGTCGGCGTTAAACAAAAATGGTGTCAGGGGAGTGGGGAAATTTGTTGATTTTTTGATCAGTTGAGATCGCCGAATTTTCATGTCGTCCAAAGATGGCGGCAAGCCATGAGGGAAGAGGAGGCTATGACTGGGGGGCAGGGGCACAAGGGAGGTGAAGCCAGGGCCCGATGGAAACCCCTTTATTCCCCTGCCATGCTGCCGGTAATGAGGGAAAAATGGCAACAAAGGGGGGAGGAAAAGAGGCAGGCACAGAGGGCCATGCGACAGGAGGTGCCCACCATCTCCGTCGAGATTGCATGGCCCAAGGGGAAAAGGGAGAGGAAAAAAGTTTTTCTGCCACTTTTTTGAGGTGGCTACGAAGGCCAAATCTTGCAAAACTGTGAAGAATGGAAAAAATCAGCAGTACAACACCGGGCCAAGGCCTGCAAACAGCGTGAAAAGAGTTTAAACTGATGGGAAAGGGGGGGTTGCAGAACTCTGAAAGGGCGGAGTTTTTTAGGGGCTGAGGGAGGAAGTTTAAAGGAGGGAAAAAGGCGGGCGTTCCACGAGGTTAGTAACGTTTTTTTGCCCCAAAAACAGAAGAAGGCAGGAAAGAGGGTTTTCTTTGGGAAAAAACAGATTGCCAGGGGAGTGGTTCAAAATTTTTACTGGGGTCTGCCTGGGGGTCCCGTTTGGGAGGGAAAAAAACCCCCCGGGGGGCCTTCGCCCCGCGGTCCCGGGGTCGCAGCCAGGGTTTTTGGGTGCAGAAGGCTGGGGGACCCATCGGGAACCGCCTCCCTTTGGGTTATAAGTTGGGCGGCAAAAACTCGGGGGAAAACCCCGGTCCCCCCCCCGCCCTCGTTGCCTCCCTCTCCCCCTTTCCCCCCCCCCAGGGTTTTTTGTTTAAGTTTCACGGCCCACCCCCGTTTTCCTCCACCCTGCAGGGCCCCCTTCGGGGCCCTCCAAACCATTCTGTGAAGCGTAAGCCACTGAGTACGACGGGGAAAGGTGGGGCCTGGGAGGGCAAAAAATGTCGCCCAAATTGAAAAATGCTGGCCATCCCGCCCAGGGCTGGAGCCAGGAAAAGAAGAAGGGCCCCTGCAGCTTGGTAAACAAACGCTAAGGGGGGCCCTGTGGTGGAAAAAAATGTTTTTGGGGAAATCTTTTCCGGCATCCCACATTGCCCCCTTTTTTACACCAGCGTGGGCGGAGGCCCTTTGAAAACCGCCCCTTTCGGGCAAACCCCCCACCCAGGCCCCCAGGTTAAAATCGGGCCCCACTTGAAAAAAAGCGGACCCCCGTGGGGGCGTGGAGAAAGGGGACCACGTCCCGGGGGCGGCCCGGAGTTGGGAGGCGCGGGGTTTTAAA
>NW_023639731.1:0-11880 GCF_015228065.2 Penaeus monodon
ATAATAATAATGATAAAAATAATAATAATAATATAATAATAATATAATTAATAATAATAATATTTTTGAAGAGTAAAAATGATAATAGAATAATATTAATAATCATCAAATGTTATCCAAATTCTCTTTATCTCATTTTTATCACATTACTGTCATGAGTAATAGAATTCTGGTAATTATTATCATTATTACCCTAAAAAAAATTGCCAGAATCATCAAATGAAGGGGAAAAAATTTCATTTTGGAGTCAAACTCTAAAAAGGCTATATTCGCTAGATTTTGCCGCTTTTTCGACTTTTGGATTTTTTTTTTTTACCTTTTTTTATTATATATGGACAAAATTCCCTCTTATTATCATCATTATTATCATGATTATCATCATTATTATCGTTATCATCATCTTTATCATCATTATCATCATATCCTCATCATTACATCATTATTGCAATTATTATCATCATTATTGCCAATTATTACCCATCATTATTGCAATTATTATCTTTATTATTGCAATTATTGCAGTTATAATATATAATTTTACATCTATACTAATAACAATACAATAATAATAGTAATAACAATAATAATAACAATAATAACGTTTTATAATCATTATGTATATCATTATTTCAATTAATATCGTTATTACTGTAATGTATTACTGTTATAATAATTATTTTTACAATTATACTACCATTAAAAATAAAAAAATGAAAATTTAATATCATAATAATATTAATGACAATTTAAAACAATTAGTATTTAATAATCATACTTTTTATTATTATTATGTTTTATTACAGTTATAATATATAATTTTGGCAATAATACTAATAATTAAAGTAATAATAATAATGATAATAATAATAATAATAATAATAATAATTAAAAATAATAATAATAATAATAGTAATGATAATAATGATGATAATAATGATAATAGTAAAAAATTAATAATCATCAAAATGTTATCCAAATTCTCTTTTTCTCATTTTACCCATCATTATTGTCATTATTAATAGAATTCTGGAAATTTATTATCATTATTACCCTAATAATTGCCAGAATCATGAATGAATGGAAAAAAAACGTCATTGGAGTCTAGTCTCAAAAGGGTAATTTTGCTAGATTTGCCGCTTTTTCGATTTTTGGGGTTTTTTTTCTTTTACCTTTTTTTAATTATATTTGGAGGGAATTCCTGTTATTATGATCATTATTATCATGATTATCATCATTATTATCATTATTATCTTCATTATCATCTTTATCATCATTATCATAATCATCATTATCATCATTATGCAATTATTATCATCATTTTTGTAATTATTATCATTTTATTGCAATTATGCATTTATAATATATAATTTACATCTATACTAAAAACAACAAAAATAATAACAATAATAACGTTTCTATAATCTTTATTATATCATTATTTCAATTAATATCGTTATTACGTAATTTTTACTGTTATAATAATTATTTTTACAATTATACTACAGTAAAAAATAATAATAATGATAATAATAACAATAATAATATTAATAAAAAATATTATAACAATTAGTATGTTATAATTATATTTATTATTTATTATTGTTATATTACAGTTATAATAATTTTTTGGCAATAATACTAATAATGAAAATAATAATAATAATGATAATAATAATAATAATAATAATAATAAAAAATTAATAATATAATAATAATGATAATAATGATGATAATAATGATAATAGTAATAATTTTAATAATCAAATGTTATCCAAATTCTCTTATTCTCACTTTTTATCATCATTATTATCATGATTAATAGAATCTGGTAATTATTATCATTATTACCCTAATAATTGCCAGAATATCAAATGTTTGAAAAAAACGTCATTTTGGAGTCTACTCTCAAAAGGCTATATTTCGCTAGATTTTGCCGCTTTTCGATTTTTGGGATTTTTTTTCTTTTACCTTTTTATTATATTGGACCCCAATTTCCTGTTATTATCATCATTATATCATGATTATCGTCATTATTATCGAAATCATCATCATTATCATCATTATCATCATTATCATCATCATTATCATCATTTCAATATATCATCATTTTTGCAATTATTATCATTATATTGCAATTATTGCAGTTTTAATATTAATTTTACATCTATACTAATAACTACAATGATAATAAAAAAAGTAATAATAATAATAATAATAATAATAATAATAATGATAATAAAAATAATAATAAAAATAATAAAAATAATAATAATAATAATAATAATAATAATAATAATAAAATAATAATAATGATAATATTGATAATATTAATAATCATCAAATGTTATCAAAATTCTCTTTATTCTCACTTTTATCCTCATTATTGTCATGATTAATACGATTTTGGTAATTATTATAATATTACCCTAATAATTGCCAAAATCATCAGAGAAATCGAAAAAACGTCATTTTGGAGTCTACTCTCAAAAGGCTATATTTCGCTAGATTTGCCGTTTTTCGACTTTTGGGAATTTATTTTCTTTTCCCTTTTTTTATATAAATGGAGACAATTCCTGTATTATCATCTTTATTATCATGATTATCATCAATATTATCATATCATCATCATTATCATCTTTATCATCATTATCATCATCATTATTCATTATTGCAATTATTTCATCATTATTGCAATTATTATCATTATTATTGAAATTTATTGCTGTTATAATATATAATTGCAACTATACTAATAACAACAAAAATAATAATAGAAATAACAATAATAATAACAATAATAAGGATATTATAATAATTATTTATATCATTATTTTAATTAGTATCGTAATTACAGTTATATTACTGTTAATAATTATTTTTGGCAATTATATACTAGTAAAAATGATAATAATGATAATAATAACAATAATAATATTAATAACGATATTATAACGACTATTAACATTATTATTATACTTATTATTATTATTATTATTGTTAAATTTTTTTACAGTTTTTAGTTCTCTTAAAACAAGCGCTCGCAAAATACCATCCCGCCCTTTTCCTTTACCAACCCAAGGGAAAACCCCCTGAGCGCAACCTATTCACCTTTTCCACAGGAGATACTTTGATTATAAAAAAAGACCTAACAATGAATGAGCTTGTCCGGCCCTAGAAGCCTGTAAGGGAAAATCCCCCGGCCCCCCCATGAGATTCGAATGAGATGAGAAGCATCCCTTTAAACATGATGACATTATTAAGGCCCAGAAGGGTACAAAAGAAAAATTTTGGAAAAACCAAAACTTTTTCCAAAATCATTTGGGACTTTTTCCCACATCATTTCCCTAAAAATTGAAAGGAAGGGGTTAAACCCCGACTTGCCAAACTCCTACCCCCCAATTTCGTGACAAATTGGGTTTTGGGAAAGGGCATGGAACGGAAAATTTTTAAAAAGTAGGCTATTGCATTTTCTAAAAATTCCCGGAATTTTTTTAGTTGACGAGCGTGCGGCTTCCGCAAGGGACGCCAAACCTCATCACTAGAAAACCGGACGTCATATTCAAGAGGGCCCTTGCCAAAAAAGGGTTTTTTGATTTCAGTTTTTTTTAGATTATAGAAAAAGCCTACGACATGACAAGGCGATATGGCCCACCCGAAAAAATTATGCTTTTTGGGTTACGTGGAAATTGCCTTGTTTTATTCAAAAAATTTTATTTTGACAGAAAAGGGGTTTTTTGTCAAAATTTTTTTCCACAAAAGTCACTTTTTTGGACATTTTTTTCCCGGCAAACGGGGGCCCAAGGGAAATGTTTGGGCAACCCAAAATTATTTTTATTATTCCCCCCCCCCCTGACATCTTACCACTCCCCCTCGGAATCTTAAAAAATCACTGTACCCGATGGTTTTGCTTATTGGGATTCCAGCAATAAAAGGGAGAATTCTCGCAAATCGCACCAATTTGGGACCCGGATAGGGTTCATAAAAGGGGCCTCCCCCGGGGTTTTTTAAATTTTTCCCCCGTAGAAAGGGGTATTGGGGAAATTTTTTTAAAGTAGGAGGGGGGGCCGAACATAAGGCTAAATCTAGACAACCACCCAAAACCATTTAAAAATTTTGGGTAAATTTTTTTTGGTCTAATTTTTATAGTAGACTTTAAATTGGAAAAAAACCACATTGGTCAGTTAAAGAATAAATGTTAAAGACACTAAAATTTTTTAAAGTGCATTTCTGGTATTTAAAAGGGGAGCTGATTGACAGTCTTTGCTAATGGGATATAAAGCCCTGATTAGGTCTAAAGTAGATTATGGGTCAATCGTGTATGGTTCGGCATCGAGAACAAGTTTGAAAGGATTGGATGCTGTGCAGAATGCCTGTTTGCGTGTGTGTCTTGGAGCCCTGAAGTGCACTCGGATCGAGCGTCTTGAGGTGGAGTCAGGAGTACCTCCCCTCCGACTCAGACGCGGCCAGTTAGCCTTGAGCTATGCCGCAAAGGTGGCTCGAGTCCCGAGCCACCCTAATGGCAATAGTGGCATTAGGCCCTTTGCCACGAGACTCCACGACCTCGTCGAGAAAGTCGGTATAGATCTCTCTACCATCGATACCCTGGTTCAGTCAAATATAGCGCCATGGGAAACCCCCAATTTTTCTATCATGGAAGCCTGGCTTCCATCAGCTAAGGCCATGGCGCCGGAGGTGGAGGTACGCCAGAGGTTCAGAGAGATCCTTGTTAAACATCTCCCTTTTTTTCATATATATACCGACGGCTCCAAGACAGAAGAGTGTGTGGGTGCGGGTGTATGGTCGACTGAATGTGAACTAAAGTTCAGACTGCCGAATCATACATCGATCTTTCTTGCTGAACTTTTTGCCATTGATAAAGCCATTGATTTTGCACTATCGACGACCCACGATAGAATAGTAATTTTTTCAGATTCCTTAAGTTCACTTAAAGCCATTAAATCATTAGAAACCACCAAAAATGAACTTCTGGGTAATATCATTCGTAAGCTACATGGTGCCAATAAATCAATCAAGCTAATATGGGTACCAGGCCACTCTGGTATCCATGGCAATGAGCAGGCTGACAAATTAGCCGGGTCAACTGGCGATCTGGACCTTAGCATAGTCCGTACAGATCTCAGGTGTTTTGTGTCTCTTATAAAAGCAAAAATACATCTCCTGTGGCAAAGTGAGTGGACCAACTCCAACTCACAACAAAATAAACCACAATAGAACGTGGGGACCAGCCACAGGAAAGAAGAAGGGAGGAGGTGGTGTTGGCCCGCCTTAGGGTCAACGCCACAGATTACCCACCTCACTCCCTACATGAAAAGAATTTCCCTCCACAGTGCCCCAATGTAACACCAACCTTACCATAACCACATTCTCATAATCCGCAATAGATACAAATCCAAAGACAACACTTAAAAATTATTTCAAAAAAAATAAAGATTTACACTACAAATCTTTATCAAATGATGAAAAAATAATAAGTAAAGTAATCACTTTTCTAAGGGAGACAAAACTTTATGACCTTATCTAGATTGACAGAATAAATAGGATCCATTGGCTTAATAACCTTGGCCACATGCCGCTGGTTGATAGCCAAGAAATCCAAAAAAAAAAAAAAAAAAAAAAAGATGTGTTCACTCGTGTTTCAGCTTTTGTCGAGCTAACACCTTGGTCATAACGCAGTAACAACAAATACAAAGTCTTGTGCCACAAGAGCTACCCTGGAGCCGGGGCCTCTGTCTCGCTGACATTGTTGTTCCTGAGTTTCTTAACGTAAATTAATTAAAGTAAAATCCTGTAATTACAGACATTTTGTGCTTTGCCAGCACCTTCAGTGCTTTGTTTTTGCAGGTGACACGAGACTACAGTAGGCGTAGTCAGCACCCCACCTCAGACCCGCAGCTCTCTTCTACACCAGGGTAGCCCTTACGGGCATTGACCCCTGGGTAGGGAGGCCCAGTAGTCTGGGGCGTCCTTTGGGCGCACTTTTTCTCTATTCTAAAATTTTCCTCTTCATGTGACTTCCCTGAGCCTACCGGAGTACCCTTGTGGGCTCCCGTATTCGCCTGGGGGGTGGGCACCGACTTACCGTCCTTCGCACTAGGCAAGTTCGGCGGTAAGGGAGTGTCCTCCACATAACTCGATCCTCTCTGTGGTACTGGAGAACGCAACCAGGCTTCCACTGGGGGGTAGAGGACGAAATACTGATTTACTCTCTCTTAGCTATTGCTGTTAGGTTGATACCAAAAGTTAAGAGTTTTTAAATCCCTTCAGGAGAACGATTTTGAGCAAAGGGGTCGGACCTGGTCCGATGCCCAGGATGGATGATACCCGGCTACCCCTTCTCCTCCTCAAGGAGGAGGGGCGACTCATGACCACTCTAGACAAACTCGACCCTGAACAACGGAACCCCCACTAACGACAGAACGAGAAGACCACTTTTCAAAATCCCCACCGAGAATGCAAGGTTCGCGAATGTAAAATGCGTGAATGAAAATCAATCGCTTTTGAACGTGAACCCCTTTATCATCAAAAAGGTCCTTGATGGTCAAGTGGACGGCGATTTTGATTTTGTCAAAAAATTGCGAGATGGAAGCCTCCTTGTTAAAGTACAATACAACTCCCAGATTAAGGATTTACTTAAGCTGACGCAAATTCATGATCTTCGAGTTAAAGTAACTATTCCTATTGGCCCAAATACCTGTAAGGGAGTAATCTTTCACAGGGATTTGAGGACGATGGAAGAAAGTGAAATTCTTGAGAGCATGAAGGACCAAGACGTAGTGGACGTTCATTGTATGACCAAGAAGGACGGGAATGTGCGAACGAAAACTGGACTGTGTTTTTGACCTTTGCTTTAAAAAATTCCAGAGTATGTCAACGTCGGTTATGAACGTGTTCAAGTAAGACCTTATATCCAAAAGCCAATGCATTGTAATAGATGCCAAAAATTCGGACACACCTCATTAAGATGTATTGATAAAGACTCAAGTAAATTTGTATGCCGTAAATGTGCTGAAGCCCATGACACCATTACTTGTACTAGCCAGATTTCCAAATGTGCTAATTGTGGAGGTCCCCATCAGTCAGGATCTGCTGAGTGTAGCATCCTGAAGAAGGAAACCGAGACATTAGCATATATGAGAAAGCATGAAGTTAGTTATTCTGAAGCTAAGAGGAAAGTGGAAAGTTTGACACACAAACCCGATACTTCCTATGCTGAAGCAGTAACTAACACCACCCCTAGTGCAAGTAATGTCAGTCAACAGCTTGCAGCTAAGGATAAAGAAATTGCTGAACTTAAACAGACCGTTAAAGAATTAAATATTAAAGTATATCACCTGACCAAATTGGTTGATCAAATGACTGCATCAACCCAGTCTAAACATCATAAGGAGGATGATATCGAATCACAGTCCGGAGCGCACCTTCCCGTCCGGGCTACTCCTGTGAGGACTTCGTCTGGCTCGCGATCGGCTTCTCGTGAGAGAAGCAGATCGCAATCTGTCAGTCGTCTCCCTCATCAGGAGGTGCAGGACATGGAGGCTTCTGTCTCCAAACCATCCCGAGAGAGGTCCCCGGGAAGCGAGGGAGAGGAGGCGTCTCCCTCCCAAAAAAAGAAGAAAAAAACTGGTGGACAAGGCACTTCCAAACCCCATAAAACGTAATCTTCGCGTCGACCATTATACAATGGAACTGTCGAAGTCTTAGATCTAAAGTAAATGACCTTAAATTATTAGCCTCGTCCTATGCTCCCGATATTATAGTTCTCCAAGAAACGCACTTAACACACCTCGTCTCTGACGAGGTCGTTTCGCTGAGGAACTACCATTTATGTCGGAAGGATCGTGAGGGTAGGGGTGGAGGCGGAGTCGCCATGTACATCCACCAAAGCCTCCCTTTTACAGAAGTGACTATTGATTCTACTTTGGAGTTTGTCGCATGCAAAGTAAAAATTAATGGCACGTATCTGGCTATATGTTCACTTTATTGTCCACCTGATGCAGGATAGCCTATGATGAGCTCTTTGCTCTTCAGGAACGTCTGCCACAAAATAAAGTAATTTTAGCTGATTTTAATGCTCATCATACGTTATGGGGTTCCCTGCGGGTGGATGGTAGAGGTGAGCAAGTAGTTAAGTTGCTTAATGAGTCTGATCTAGTCCTTCTGAATGATGGTAGTCCGACGCGGGTGGACGATAATACCGGTAATTTGAGCTTTATTGACTTATCACTGGTCTCTTCATCAATAGCAGCCAAGTGCCTGTGGCACACCATTGACGACTCGTTGGGAAGCGATCATCTTCCTATTTTGATTAAATATTCATGCGACACAGTGAGAACGCCTTCAGCGCCTAAATTTAACGTAAAACGAGCAGACTGGGTCGCCTTCACAAGGAGCGTCAAGCTCGAACTTGTTGGAGAAACCATTGATGATAAAGTAAACAATATTCAGAATTCGATTATAGAAGCAGCATTGCTATCCATTCCTAAAACTTCGACAGATAGCGTTAAGCATAGAGTTCCATGGTGGACACCAGATTGCCGCAGGGCGCTGTGCCGACGCAATAAGGCCTACAGGCTTTTCAAAAATAACATCACAATGAGAACTTTTGCAATTACAAACTAGCAAGAGCTAGGGCTCGTAGAGTAATAAGACAAACAAAAAGAGACTCCTGGCGGAGCTTTGTCTCTACAATAAAAAGCAACACCAAAATATCAGAGGTTTGGTCCACAATCAATAAAATCAATAAGAAAAAACATCTTAAAATAATAACATCACTGAAGAGGGCACTAATTTCGATTCACCTAGAGACATTGCTAATGCACTCGCCAGGCAGTTCTCTCATACAAGCAGCTCAGCTAATTACCATCCCACCTTCCTGACCACCAAGGAAGAGGCTGAGCTGCAACCAATTCACTTTGCCACAGGAGATGACTTTGATTACAATAAAGATCTAACAATGGATGAGCTTGTCCGAGCCCTAGAAGCCTGTAGAGGAACATCCCCAGGCCCCGATGAGATTCGATATGAGATGATGAAGCATCTTAATCATGATGACATGATTAAGTTGCTAGAAGTGTACAATGAAATTTGGAAAAGCCACACTTTTCCAAACTCATGGCACTTTGCCCACATCATTCCCATATTGAAAGGAGGGGGTAATCCCAGACTTGCCATCTCCTACCGCCCAATTGCGTTGACAAGTTGCTTATGCAAGGTCATGGAACGAATTGTTAACAGTAGGCTATTGCATTTTTAAATTCCAGTAATTTACTAGTTGACGAGCAGTGCGGCTTCCGCAAGGGACGCCAAACTCTCGATCAGCTAGTAAAGCTGGACAGTCATATTCAAGAGGCCATTGCCAAAAAAGATTTTTTGATTTCAGTATTTTTAGATATAGAAAAAGCCTACGACATGACATGGCGATATGGCCTACTCAGAAAACTTTATGCTTTTGGATTACGTGGAAACTTGCCTTGTTTTATTCAAAATTTCATTTCTGACAGAACTTTTGCTGTCAAATTATTTTCCGACAATGTCACTTTTTCGGACATTTTTGTCCAGGCAAACGGGGTCCCACAAGGAAGTGTCTTGTCACCAACATTATTTCTATGTATGATCAATGACATCTTACCAGCTCCTCCTCGGAATCTTAAATACTCACTGTACGCTGATGATTGTGCATTATGGCATTCCAGCAATAATGCAGAATTCTCAGCAAATCGTATTCAATTGGCACTGGATATGATTCATAACTGGGGCCTCCAGTGGGGTTTTAAGTTTTCCATTCGAAAGAGTATTGGGGTAATTTTTTCACGTAGGAGAAAGCCGAACATCAGGCTAACTCTAGACAACCACCCAATACCTATTCAAAATTCTGCTAAATTTTTAGGCTACATTTTGATAGTAGACTCAATTGGAAAGACCACATTGGTCAGTTAAAGAATAAATGTCAAAAAGCACTAATTTATTAAAGTGCATTTCAGGTAAAAATGGGGAGCTGATAGACAGTCTTTGCTAATGGTATATAAAGCCCTGATTAGGTCTAAAGTAGATTATGGGTCAATCGTGTATGGTTCGGCATCGAGAACAAGTTTGAAAGGTTTGGATGCTGTGCAGAATGCCTGTTTGCGTGTGTGTCTTGGAGCCCTGAAGTGCACTCGGATCGAGCGTCTTGAGGTGGAGTCAGGAGTACCTCCCCTCCGACTCAGACGCGGTCAGTTAGCCTTGAGCTATGCCGCAAAGGTGGCTCGAGTCCCGAGCCACCCTAATGGCAATAGTGGCATTAGGCCCTTTGCCACGAGACTCCACGACCTCGTCGAGAAAGTCGGTATAGATCTCTCTACCATCGATACCCTGGTTCAGTCAAATATAGCGCCATGGGAAACTCCCAATTTTTCCATCATGGAAGCTTGGCTTCCATCAGCTAAGGCCATGGCGCCGGAGGTGGAGGTACGCCAGAGGTTCAGAGAGATCCTTGTTAAACATCTCCCTTTTTTTCATATATATACCGACGGCTCCAAGACAGAAGAGTGTGTGGGTGCGGGTGTATGGTCGACTGAATGTGAACTAAAGTTCAGACTGCCGAATCATACATCGATCTTTCTTGCTGAACTTTTTGCCATTGATAAAGCCATTGATTTTGCACTATCGACGACCCACGATAGAATAGTAATTTTTTCAGATTCATTAAGTTCACTTAAAGCCATTAAATCATTAGAAACCACCAAAAATGAACTTCTGGGTAATATCATTCGTAAGCTACATGGTGCCAATAAATCAATCAAGCTAATATGGGTACCAGGCCACTCTGGTATCCATGGCAATGAGCAGGCTGACAAATTAGCCGGGTCAACTGGCGATCTGGACCTTAGCATAGTCCGTACAGATCTCAGGTGTTTTGTGTCTCTTATAAAAGCAAAAATACATCTCCTGTGGCAAAGTGAGTGGACCAGCCTCCAACTCACAAAAATCAAACCAAAATAGAACTGTGGGACACAGCCCACAGGAAAGACAGAAGGGAGGAGGTGGTGTTGGCCCGCCTTAGGGTCAATGCCACCCGAATTACCCACCTCACTCCCTATCATTAGAAAAAAGATTTCCCTCCACAGTGCCACCATGACACACCAACCTTACCATAACCATATCTACATACTGCCAAAATACAATACATAGACAACATAAAAATTATTTCAGAATAAAAATAAGATTTACAACTATCAAACATTTATCAGATGATGAAAAAATAAAAGTAAAGTAATCACTTTTCTAAGGGAGACAAAACTTTATGACCTTATCTAGATTGACAGAATAAATAGGATCCATTGGCTTAATAACCTTGGCCACATGCCGCTGGTTGATAGCCAAGAAATCCAACAAAAAAAAAAAAAAAAAAAAATGTGTTCCTCACTCGTGTTTCAGCTTTTGTGAGCTCAACCTCTGTATAACGCAGTAACAACAAATACAAGTCTTGTGCCACAAGAGTACCCTGGAGCCCGGGGCCTCTTGTCTCGCTGACTTGTTGTTCCTGAGTTTTTAACGTAAATTAAATTAAAGTAAAATCCTGTAATTACAGACATTTTGTGCTTTGCCAGCACCTTCAGTGCCTTGTTTTTGCAGGTGACACGAGGACTACAGTAGGCGTAGTCAGCACCCCACCTCAGACCCGCAGCTCTCTTCTACACCAGGGTAGCCCTTACGGGCATTGACCCCTGGGTAGGGAGGCCCAGTAGTCTGGGGCGTCCTTTGGGCGCACTTTTTCTCCATTCTAAAATTTCCTCTATCATTGACTTCCCTGAGCCTACGGGTACCCTGTGGGCTCCCGTATTCGCCTGGGGGTGGGCACCGATTACCGTCCTTCGCACT
>NW_023639732.1:0-11880 GCF_015228065.2 Penaeus monodon
TTTTTTTTTAAAAAATTTTTTTATCTTATTTTGTTTTGTTTTATTAATTATATTATTTTTTATCTTTATATTTTTTTTGTTTTTTTTTTTTTATTATTATTATTATTATTTTTATTTTATTTATTTTTTTTTTTTTTTTTTTTTTTTTTTTTTTTTTTTTATTTTATATTATATTTTTTTTATTATAAATTTTTAAAAACCCGTTAATCTTAATTATTTTTAAATCATTAAACGTTATTCTTTCTTAGATTACTTAATTTTTTTTTTGATCGTTTTTAATCTTTTTAATTAAATTTCGTTATTTTTATTATCACATTATCGTTTTTTTTATTAACTTATTTATTAAATTTTAGTTTTATTTAAATTTTACGTTATTTTTTACAAATTTTAAATTTTTATTTTAAATTTAAAATTTCGTTTTATATTTTTACTTTTTTTATACTTTAAACTTATCGTACCCCCCTACGTTTTTTTAAAAAAATTTTTTTAAAAAAAAACCCCTGATAAAATTTTTTTAAAATTTCAAAACATTTCAATTCTTTTTATTAAATTTACCCTTTTTCCATCTAAAATCAAATTTTTTTTTTTTTTTTTTTTTCCCAAAAAAAAAAAAATTTTTTTTTTTAAAATTTTAAAATTAAAAAAATTGAAAATAAAAAAAAAAAAAGAAAAAAAAAAAAATTTGAATTTTTTTTAAAATAAAATTAAATTTTATTTTTTTTTTTAGGGGTTTTTATGAATAATTGAGCCATTCCATAGCTTTTTTTTTTTCTCCTTCGTCTCATCCATCTTCTTCTTATCTTCTTCTGTTTTTTTTATCCTCTTCCTCTTCTGTTTCTCCTTTTCTCTCCTTCATGTTTTTGTTCGCTTGTTTAATTTTGGGTTTTTTTTGGGTTGTTGTTGGTGTTGTCCCTCTGTTTTCTATTTTGAAAAGGGGTTGGTGGGAAAGTCATATTTGTCTCTTTTTTTGAAATGCCTCCTGAGTTCCCATAAATTTTTATTTTATATATATATATATAAATATATTTTATATATATATAATAATACACAAAACACACACAACACACACACAAAACCCCACCACACACACCCACACAACACACACACACCCCAAAACACACACACACAATAAAAAATATATATATATATATTTAATAATATAATAATATATATATATATATATATATATATAAAAAAATATATAATATAAATATATTGATAAAAATATATCTATATATATTATATATAATAATATTTATATAATATATATATAAATATAATATATATATATAAAATATATATTATATATATATAATATATATATTATAGATAGAAGAAATAATAGATAGATAGATGTAGATAGATATAGATATATACATTATATATATTAAAAAAACACACCCCAAAAACACAACGTGTGGTGTGTTTGGGGTTTTGTTTCTGTGTGTGGTGTGTTGTGGGGGTTTGTTGTGTGTTTTGTGGTTGTGTGGTGTGTGTGTTTGTGTGTTTTTTTTTGTTTTTTTATATTAATATATATTATATATAATTAATTATATATATATATATATTATTGTCTTTGGTGTGTGTGTGTTGTTTTTGTGTGGTTTGTGGGGTGTGTGGGTGTGTTGGTGTGTGTTTGTGTGTGTTTTCCCCTCCTCTTTCTTCTCTCCTCTTCTCTCTTCCTTCTCTCCTCTCTCTCTATATATATATAATAATATATATTATATATTATATATATATATATAATAATAAAAACACACACACACACACACAACCACACCCCACACACCCCACACCCCCACACGCAAACACACCACACACACACACACACACACCAAACAACACAACCCACACCCAACACACACAAACCAAAACACACACACACGATAATAAAATATATAAATAATTAGAGAGAGGAGAGAGGAGAGGAGAGAGAAGAGAGGAGAAAAGATAGATGATTAGTAGTATGTTTAATGTTATATGTTGTTGTTCTGAGGGAAAAAAACGTTTTTTTTTTTTTTTTCGCTAATTTTTTTTGTGTTTTTTAAAACCTTTGTGAAATATAACAAAAAACAAAGGGAAAAAAAAGTATACAGGTAAGTGTTTTTTTCTTTAATTCCCGTTTTAGCGAAGATCATATCGTAATATATATTTTCACTATCATTTTGTATACCTGGTCCCCCTTATACCCCCTGTAACACCACCTGTATTATCTTCTACCTTTTTATCTTCTTTCTATCTATAACCTCAATAGATATAGCACCGTAATTCTTTTGAAATAAGACACTAAAAATTGGAAAAAAATTTTTCGAAAAAACAACAGAGAAATGTAAAAATCTCAAAAAGATTCGGGGTCGGAGTCGACCCCTTGAGCTCCCGGCGCCCCCCCAGCAGGGTTCGAATCCCTCGTTTACCGCCGCAGCGTTGCTTGGTCCGGGCCTTTCCCCCCCTGCGCTGCTTGTCCTTCTGCCTGCGGGGGGTTCCTGCGGGGGTCGCCGGCCTTGTGCCTCCGTCAAGGGCTGCCCTTGTCTCGGGGAGGAGGGCCGAACAAACCAAAACCCCCAGGAAAACATGGATCCGAAAACCCACCGACCCGGGCCCCACGTCACCAGGTCCCCTGCGGGGGGGGGTAGGCTCGCTCGGGGAAAATTTGGTTAAATTAACTATTTTCGACGTAAATCCCCTTAAAAAGGACCAAAATTCAACATCAAAAAAGTCGAAAAAGTTAAAGGCCCAAATGTTATTAAAAATTCTAAAAAAACCCTTTTTTTTCAAACTAAATCCCCCGTTTACGATCACTTGCAAACGTGCAATCTCTCCATTTTCCCCCCCCCCCCCCCTTTTAACTTCCTCTACCCACCGCCTCGTCCCCACTCACCGAAGTCGTTTATGAGGCGCCGAGACGGGGGCCGCCTGGAGACGACGACGGGGAGGCAATGGGGCCCAAAAGCGGTTTGGGCGTCGGGAACATCGGCGGGTGAACACGTAGACCAGCTGGAAGGCGGGGGGGATGGGCCCCTTTCCCGGAGAGCGCAGCACAACGCCCGATTATCCATCTGAAACAAACGCGGTGGGATGAAAAAATTTTCTTTTTAAAAAATTTTCCTACTCCCTATGATATTCTCTTTAGAAATGACATACTTTGAAAAAATTTAGCAAATTTTTTCCCCCCCTTTAAAATATTCTCTTCAAAGTTACGCCACTTTAGATTTTTTTTTTAGAAAAATTTCCTACCCCCTTTAAAATTCTCTTTAAAAAATACACTACCTCAGAAAATATTAGGAAAATTTCCCCCCCCCCCTTTAAATATTCTCTTAATCAACCAAACTTTAGAACAGCTTTTGTCCCCCTTTGCAATCACACGTACCATGGGCCCCACACTGAGAGCAGCCACCACAAATGCAGACGGTGGCACACGAGGGAGAAAACGATGGCGTCTTTTTCCTGCCGAAAGGAACGAGCGCCAACCACACGCAGGGACGACGGACTCCACCACCCGCCCAGGAAAAACGGGTGTAGGGGGCGGCGCTGGGGGGGGGAGCGAGGGAGGGAGGGAGGGGGGGTTTGGGTGAGCGTCGAAGAAGGGGAAAGAAATGCTTCTGATATTCCAATGCTGGTTTGCATCATTCAGGACTACGCTTTCCCAAGGACAAAAAATGGTGTGTATATGTTTTAAATTTTATTATTAATATATAATTTTATATATATATATATTATTTTTTATATAAAATATTTAATTAATATATATATATATATATTTCTATAATATAAAATATATTTATTTTATTTTTGTTTTTTTGTATATATTTAAAATATTTATATAATATTTTATAATTATATTTTTATATAATATATATATTATATATTTTATATTATATTTTTTATATTTTTTATTAATATATTAATTGTGTTTTTTGTTTTATTTGTGTGTGGTGTGTGGGGTGTTTTGTGTGTGTGGTGGGTGTGTGGTGTGGGGTTTTTGGTGGTGGCGTGCGTGCGTGCGTGTGTGTGGGGTGTTTTGTGGGGGGGTTTTGGTGTTTGTGGTGTGAAACCCAAGGATACAAATTTTTCTATGGGGAAATCAATATAAATTTTGGGTTTTGCTAAAAAAGCGGAGGACCCACCTGAGGTTGGCGGCGTTGAGGGGGGGCGCCGTAGTAGACGAGCGAGGCGGCAAACCCAGCAGAAGAGCGTGACGGGGGTCGGGGCGGCGCAGCGACGGAGCCCCCCAAAAAGGAACGGGGCCCCCTTTCGCGCAGCTCAGCTCCCCTCTCCTTCGTTCGGGACCCCCGGCCAAGATTTGGGGGGCGCGGGGGAAAATTTTGGAGGGGGGTTGGGTAAATACCTTTTCCCAGGGCTATGTGATGGATGCATATCCGTGTGTGTGTTTTTTTTTGTTTTTTTTTTTTTTTTTTTTTTTATAATAAATTTTTATATTTTATATATATATAAAATATATAATATATATTATAAAATTGTGTGGTGTGTGTGGGTGTTGTTGTTGGTGTGTTTTGGGGTGTGTTTTGGGTTGTGTATGTATATAAAAATTAATTTTATATGTATTATGTATATATATATATATTATATAATAAAAAATTTTATATATATATATATATATAAATTATATTTAAAAAACAAGGAAAAAGGGAAAATCCCCTTTGTTTCTAAATGGCCTCCTTTCCCTTTGAGGGACCCTTGGCGGGCGGGAGGGGCGCGCCCTTGCCCCCTGGCCCCCCCCGGGAGACCACCCGCCCCGCCCCCCGGAAAGCCCCCCTTCAGCACCGCCAGCCGGCGTCCCCCGGGGCACCACCGGGCCCCCCCGGAAAAAAAGGGGGAAAAAGTTTCTGAGAAAACGTGGGTTTTTCCCGCCTCGCTGCAAAATCCCCGGCGACGGGGAAACCCGTTTCGCCAGGGATTAGTCCCTCAGAAAGAACTACTAAAACGACACAGCGGGAAAGGGGCTACCAGAAGTGCCCCGGGGAAGGACGTCTTTGGGGAGCGTGAAGGCGGCTTCCCCCCCGGGGGCCCCATTGCGCCCCCAGGGTACCCCGAGGGCCGGGGCGTGGCCATGTACCCCCGCGCCCAGGGGAGGGGCAAAACCGGGCCTGCCCACGGCCCGAGCCCCTGGCGGGGCCGCTCAACCTCCATCACTCCCGGGAAGGGGGGGGAGGGGGGGGGGCATTTCCCGTGTGAATACCTATCTTCTCACTTTTTCGCATATAAAAATACTTATAGTTTCGGAAAATTTATTTTTGGTAGGAAGGCAAAACTCGAAAATCTCTGAACCCCCAAATTTTACTCCTTACTTTTTTTTTCTATAAATGCCCCCCCCCAAAAAAAAAAAAAAAAAAAAAAAATAATAAAAAAAAAAAAAAGGGGGAAAAAAAAGGGGAAAAAACCGACCCAAAGGGGCGCCTCACCCGATAAAAAGCAGCCAAATGTAGGCGCCGTAAAGCAGGCAACCCCGGCCCCGGGGGTGGCCCGGGGGGGCCAACCCCAAGGAGAAACCTTAAAGGGGCCGGCCCGAAGCGGCCGGCGGGAACCGAGACCCACCAAAACCCCCACCATTTTTTTTCCCCCGCCCGAAGTTTTTTCCAATTTTTTTTTCCCTTTTACCTTTAACCCTTTTTCCTCCCTTTTTAATCTTTTTATTTATAACCTCTTTTATTTATTTTTTCCCTTTTTAATTTTTATTTATAACCTTTTTTAATTTTTATTTTTTTTCGTTTTAAATCTATTTCTTAAAATTCTCTTTTTTTTCCCTTTTACTATTTTTTTAAAACCCTCCTTTTTTTTTAAATTTTTCTTTTTTACCGGAAATCCATTAAAAATTTATACCCCTTTTTTTCCTTTTTTTCTTCGAAAACCCTTTTTTTTCCCAAAAATTGGGTTTCAACTTTTAAATTAAAGGTTATCCTCCCCTTTTTTTTTCATTTTTTTAAATTCCCTTTTTTTAAAAAGGAAATTATTGGGTTTCCTTATTAAAATTAACACTAAAGGAAAGGTTTTTTTCCCCAAAAAATACTTAATTTAATTCCCTTTCCCCCAAAAGGCCACCTGTCGGGGCTTTAAACCCCCCAAAAAAAGGAATTAAACAAAAAAAAAGGATATATTTAAAAAATTTTTAGGTTAATTTTTTAAAAACCCTTTCGGGGGAAGGAAAAAAAATGTAGAAAAAGGGGGGAAAAAAGGTTTAAAAATTTACAAATAGAAAATTTTTTTACCTTTCGAGGGGGGAAACTAAATGAAAAAAAAAGGGGGGAAAAAAAGGGTAATGGATTTTTAAACAAATAGAAAATGACCTTCCCTATCGAGGAAAAAACAGAAGCCCTTTAAAAAAAAAAAAAGTTTAAAAAAAGCAGATCCCATTAACAATAAAAACAGGAAAGGAAACGAAGGGGCGGGAAAAAAGGGGAAAAATGAAAATAATATTTACTGACAGAAAATAACGGTTTTTACCTATCGAGGGGGCCCCCGAAAAAAAGGGGACCCGAAAAAAGTTTTCCCCCGGGGGGGGGAACTGAGACCCCGGCCCCTGAGTGGCCCGAGTAGGGGGGCGCGTCGCTCGACACCAGGCCCCCATTTGCCGACGGCGAGGGGGTTTTAGGCTACAAATCTTTTTACAAATATTAACTGCTCATTTAAATACGCCTGGGTTGTTATCGGGCTTTGTTAAAGGGGAAATTCTGAGCAAGAAGGTTTTTTAAATTTCTGATTGGGGGGTGTATTTTAAAAAAGGATGCTAGAGGGGGCAAAAAACCGAGAGATAAAATAAAATAGATAGATTGAAAATTATAGATAAAGAAAAGAAGAGAAAAAGAAAAAAAAGAAGGAGAGGGGAGATGTATATGGATCAGGGGGCAAAATAGATATTTAAAATATTTAGACAGATAGACGGACAAAAAACACGAGAAAAAAAATAGACACATCCTACATACTGCACTGAAAAAAATATATTTTTTCTAAAATAAGTTAGAGAACCTTGCTTTTTTAAACCTCCCCCTATAAATAGCATCTTTACTCCCCCAGTCACTAGGGGATTTTTTTGGGCCTTTGTTCCCTTTTGGGCCTCGTTAAAAACGTTGACAATAAAACCCTCTTTCGGGGTTTTTTTTTTGGCATGGGGAAACAGGCCCCTTGTAAAAATTTTTGTTCGGAAACCTTTATAGACATCATTTCTTTTTCAAGTGGTATTTTGCCAACACAATATGCGTCGAACCTAATTTTTTAAATAAAATTTTATAAAACCCCCGGGAAAATAAACTTTTAAACCCGTTATTTAAAATTATTATAAAAAATTTTTTAAAAAAAACCGGGATATAAATTTTTATATAAAATTTTATAATAAATAATATTATAAAAATTAAATAAATATATTTTTATATAAAATATATATATATATTATATATATATATATTATATATATATATATATATTTTATATATATACACCCTTTATCCAAATCGATTTTTCGGGAAAGCAACAAACCCACCTTAAAAAAATTTTCTTTAAGAACCCAAAAACCCAAAAAAAAAAAAAAACAAAAAACAAAAAAAAACACGATCCCACCCCTAACGTCCCCAAACCCCGTAACGAAACCCTCGACTCATACTGCGTGAAGTTGAAGTCACAGAATGCGGAAAAGAGTCCCCGTTTTGGAAATCCCGGGGGAAACGATGCCTTTTTGCCGGGGCCCTCGTAGCCAAGCTCGGCTGCGAAAGGGGATAGTTTTTTTTTCGTAATTTAGGCCCGCTTTCATAGCCGGGTTTTTCTGTCCCGAAGAAAATGGATTACATTTTTTATTCAAATGTTAAAATTTTAAAAAAAGGGGTGACTGTTAAAAATTTATAATAGTAATGTAAAGTAACAACCCCAATAAAAGAGAAAGATGTAATAATAATATAAAAATAAAATAAAGATAAATAAAATAATAATAATTAATAACAAAAACAACACCAACAACCAAAAACAAAACAATAATTTAATTTTAACAAAACTAATGATAAAGATGATAATGAGGGTTTTTATGATGAAAGAAAAAAAACAAAATAAAAAATGATTTAAAGATAAAGATGTAAAAGAGAAATTTAAAGTAATTTAAAAGTAGTAAAAATAAATAGATAATGATAATAAAATAAATAATTTTTTAATTTAAAAATAATAATAAAAATAAAAATATTTAAAAATAAAATAATATAAAATAATAAAAATAATAATAAATAAAAATTAAATTTTTTTATTATTTTATTATTTTATTTATTATTAAAAATTAAAAATAATAAAAATAATAAAATAACCAAAAAAAAAAAAAGAAAAAGGATAATGATAATGAAAATGATATTTATGAAAATAAATTAATAACAGTTCGTAATACAAAATGCAAAAAATTTGGGTGCAAAGAGAAACCCTTTTAAAAAAGACACATTCTAACCCAGAAAAATATCTTCTTGTTTGGGAAAAGGGGGGAAATCCCTTTAGGGGTGAAAAAAAAAGAATTTTTAATTTGAATTTTTTCCGTTACGGGTTCTGCTTCCTCGAAAGTCCAGTCAAGAGGGGCCCTGTTGTAATTTTAAAAAGCAGGCTCAAGTTTTCTTTCCTTTTTTTTTATTTGCCCGTATAACCACTAAAAGGTAATTTATATATTATTTCTTAAAATTTTTATTATTAATTTTTATTATTATTGTTTTTATATATATTAAATATTAATTATTAAAATTTTCTTTTCTTAAACACCCATGATTTTATTATATCTATATTAAAAATAATAAAATATATATATATAATATATATATTTAATTATATTATGTATATATATAATTATATATATAAAAATATATATATATAAAAATATATATATATAATTTTATATATATATATTATATAATTGGGGATGAAAAATAAAAAAGTCCCGGGCCCGCTTTTGGGCCCCCCCCCTTAGTATTAGATTTTAACAGATTTCGGTGGAAACCCTTTATTTGTGAAAGGGTTTTTTAATGGGAAATGAAAGGGAGAAATAATTTATTATAGAAGCAACGTTTTCATTTTGGGCCTTTTTCCCGGAGGAGGAAAAAATAGATAGGGTTGGTCAGGTTTTTCCCCAAAAGGTTTTGGGGGAAAACTCTTAACCCCTCTGGGGCCCTTAAAATTTTTTTATGGTTTTGAGTTTCTTTGGGTTCCCCGAGGGTTTTAATTGTGCCCCAATGTAGGGCAATCCTGGGTTAGTGTTGTAGTTAATTTTGTTGGGGCCAAACACGCCCTTGGGAATTCTTACTTCTTCATTCATTTCCGATTTGGGCACAAGTCATTAAATTTTTTATGCACTTAAACAAAAATAGACTCACCCCGGGGCGGAAAAGGGAGACCCCAGGGAAATTGGCGGGTCCCCGTTGGGGGTCGAGCAGGGCGGCTGCCCCCCTTTTTCACCCCGTGCTCGGGGGTGGCTCCGAGGAAATCGTACTGAGCGTTTTGCAGCGGGGACATGAAGGTTTCCTGCAAGAGAGGGAAAACCCCCTCCGGGGGAAAAGGAATAGTGTAAAGGGGACATTCTGCCTCCTTAGGGGAGCAGGAAAAACTTTAAAATAATGAGCCCGCGGGATAAATCTGCGAAAAAGGGGAAAGGCCAAGCGAAAAGCCCCTCACACAGCAGCCCCGGGCGAGGACAGTCACGTTCCAGCGACCCCCCCGGTGCCTGCGAACTCCATCAGGTCGTCCCCCCTTTGCCCCCCTTCGCTCCCTTCTTGACTTGGGGGCCCTTGGGCTTTTGTCACGGGGGGGGGCCCCCCCTGGTCGGGGGCCCCCCGTTTGTGTCGGGGCTCGCGCAACCCGCGGCCCCGGTGGCCCGGGCTTTTCCTATCTCCCTTTTTAAAGAAAGAATCATGAATTTCATAAAAAAATGAACTTTTTAAAAGGGAAAAATTGGGAAAATTTTTTCCCAATTTCCTGGGAAAAATGACTTTCCCAAAAAAATATCATATATGTGTATATGTTTTTATATATTAATTTTAATTTTATATCTTTTATATTATATTTATATATTATATCTTTTTTAAATAATTATGGAAAAAAAAAAAAATATTAGTTTTTAAAATAAATAATATATATATATATATTTTAAAATATATTTTATTTTATATTTTTTTTGTGTGTGTGTGGGTTGTGGGTGTTGTTATGTATTTTATCCCACCCAGACACACACACACACAAAAGAAAAGAGAGAGAGAGAGAGAGAGAGAGGAGGAGGAGTAAGAGAGAGAGAGAGGAGAGAGAGGAGAGAGAGAGAGAGAGAGAAAGAAAAGAAAAGAAAAAAAGAAGAAGGGAGGGGAGAATAAAAAAGCGAGAAGAAAGAACAAACAAAAACAAAAAAGAAATTACGAAGAAAAGATACAAGCAACCCCCGAAAACCCAATGATTTTTCCCAAAAAAAACCCAAAAAATAACCCCGGTTTAAACGCCCTAACCGGACCCCGAATTTTTTCCCCACTTGGGGAAAATTCCCAAAAAACCCGGATGAAAAGGGGGCCAAAACGGGCCCCGTGTTTTGTTTTTGGCCTTTTTCCCCTTTTTCAAGGCACCGGGGAAAAGGTGGGCCTATTAAGGTTTTTTTTTTGGTTTGTTGTTTGGGGGGGCCTTTCATTTTTAAGGGCCAAAAAGGGGGAAATTTTGCTTTTTTTGGTTTTTTTTCTTTTTTTTTTGTTTTTTGGTTAAAAAAGTTAAATTTTTTTTTTTTTTTTGTTTTTTTTCACCTTTTGGACAAAAAACCTAGTTTTTAAAACACAACTTTTCATATTTTTGGTTGATTTCCGGGTTTCCCAAAAATCTTTTAAAAAAAAGGAACCAAATTTGAACAATTTTGGTACATTTAACCCGGGTGGGTTTTGGTTTACTGGTTTCTTAAAATTCCATATAATAACCCCTTTTTCAAAACAACACAACCCCAAAACAAAAACTCAAATCCTACAAAAACACACACACACACCCCACACACAAAACACCCCACACAACACACACACCCCAAAACACACACACAACACAACACAACACACAACGAAAACAAAACAACACCACGCAACAGAGCGAGGAGAAAAGAAAAGAGAGGGGGGGGGTGGGGGAAAAAAGAAAAATTTTAGAGAGGAAAGAGAAAGAGAGAGAGAGGAGGAGAGAGAGAGAGGGGAAAAGAGAGAGAGAGAGAAAAGAAAGATAGAAGAAGATAGAAAAGAATAAAGAAATAAAAGAAAAAGAGAAAAAGGAGGAAAAAAGAAGAGAGAAAGAGAGAGAAAAGAAAAGGTAAATAAAAAGATGTGAGATAGAAAAGGGAAAAGAAAAGAAGAGAGAAGAAACATAAAAAAAAAAGGAGAGAGAAGAGAAGAAGGGAAAAAACAAAAAAGTTTTAAAAAAATTTTTAAGGGAAACCCCAAAAACCCAAAAAATTTTTTTGACACAAAAAAAAAAAAAAAAAAAAAAAAGAGAAAAAAGAAAAAAAAGAAGGGAAGAACGAAAAAAATTTTAAAAGGGGGAGAAAGGGTAATACCTGAGTTTTTTTTTTTTTTTTTTTTCCTTTCCTATTTTTTAACGCCCTTTTTTTTTTTTTTTTTTTTTTCCTTTTTTATTAGCCAAAAAAAATTTAATATTTTCTTTTTTTTCTTCTTAATCTCCCATTAGTTATTTTATTTTTTTTTTTTTTTTTTTTATAAACATTTTTTTTTTTTTTTAATTTTTTCTCATTTCTTTTTTCCCCCTTTAAATTTTCCTTCCTTTTTTTCCCCCCCCCTATTTTTATTTTTTTTCCCCTTTTTTTTTTTTATTTTTTGTTTTTTTTTTTTTCTCCCTTTTTTTCTCCCCCCCCCCCCCTTTTTCTTTTTTTTTTTTTTTCTTCTTTTTTTT
>NW_023639733.1:0-7500 GCF_015228065.2 Penaeus monodon
TGAGGCCCGTGGGACAACCCAGGAGGTCATGGCTTGGGCAGCTCGATGGGCCGAGGGCGTGCCTGGAGACTTGCCATGAGGGACCCTCGTGGTTAGAAGCGAAAGGTGTGTGCGGCCATGCGCCCCCGTCGGCGGTAGCCCCTTGATGATGATGATGATGATACACACACACATACACACACACGCACACACACACACACACACACACACACACACACACACACACACACACACACACACACACACACACACACACATATATATATATATATATATATATATATTATAATATATATATATATATATATATAAATATATGTATGTATATATATGTGTGTATGTATATATATATATATATACTATATATATATATATATATATATATCTATATAATATATATATTATATATATATATATATATATATATATGTATGTATATATATATTTTTTTTAACGGTAGGTTCATGTTTGAGCCGCCGTGGTCACAGCATGATATTTAATTGTAGTTTTTTTTTTTCATGTTGTGATGAATGTATATATACATACATCAATCAATAACGGTATGCTCATGCTTGAGCAGCCGTGGACCTCTCCACCATCCTTCGCCACTAAACTCGATCTTACGCTTTTCTTTCCACTTATACCATCGACAGCCCGCAAATATCTTTGATATTGTCGCTCAGTCTTGTCTTTGGTTTGCCTCTTCCTCTGTTTCCTATCACCATCCCTGTCAGCAAGTTTTTCTCAATACTTTTACTTCTCATTACATGACCAATAAACTTTAATTTCCTCTTGTTCAAGATGTCCAAAAGTCGGTCTTTACAATTTATTTTTCTCAGCACTTCATCATTCGTCTTCTTCTCTGTCCAGCTAATACGCAGTACTCGTCTGTAACACCACATTTCAAAACTATTGATCTTTTTCTTGTCTATCTACTTCAACACCCAACACTCAGAACCATATGATGCAATTGGGAAAACTAATGAGTTCAATAACCTCAGCTTTGTCCGTAAGGTAATGCTTCGGTCTTTCCAGATGTTATTGAGAGCAACTGTGGCGCTTTGGCAATGGTAATTCTTCTTTTATCTCCGGTGAACATCTATGTATTAGTTAAAAACGCTCCAAGATAAGTGAACTCTTTCACATTTTCCACAATCATTCCTTGATTGTAAACATGTTCATCATGTTCCATTGCCGGTTATCTTTGAATCTTCATGATCTTAGTTTTCTTGGCATTAAGAAATAAGCCAGCCTTTTCGCTTGCTTTCTCTAACTTTATCTAGTAGTTGTTGTAGTTCAGTGATACTGCTGGCAATCAAACTATATCATCGGCGTACCTCAGATTTGATATTTTGTATCCTCCAACATCCACAGTTCTTCAAAATTCTCTAGAGCACCTCTCATAATTGTTTTCAGAATATAATTAAAGAGGTGCGGAGACAGAATGCAACCCTGTCGTACTCCTTGTTTGACTTCGAACCATTCTGTTAACCCATAGTGGGTTCTTACAGCTGCTTGTTGTTGGTCATACAAGGCTTTTATTAATTGGATGATGTGTTTTGGAAACTTCATATCGTACATGTTATTCCAGAGGATATCGTGATCAACAGTATCAAAAGCTTTCACATAATCGATGAACACAGGTATAGGTCTTTTTGATGTTCTCTGTTTTTCTCTATGATCAATTTTAAATTTAGAATCTGGTTTCTGGTACCTTTTCCAGGGCGAAAACCTGCTTGTTCGTCTGCAATTTCCTCTCTTAACTTCAACTTCATTCTTTCAGCAATATTTTCAACAAATTTTGCTGCTGTGACTTATTAAGGCAATTGTCCTATTATTGTTGCATTGGAGTGCGTCACCTTTTTAGGAATTGGAGTAAAGACTGATTATACCCAGTATTCTGGCCATTTTCTTCATTCCATATTTTTGTACAGAGTTTGTAGAAGAAGTATTCAACACTTTCGCCAGCATTCTTAATTAGTTCTGCTGTTATTTCATCTATTCCGGGGCTCTTGTTATTCTTTACTTCTTTTATGGCTTTTATAACTTCGTCCAGCAGTGGCGGGGTTCATCCTCGCTGTCATTGAGTCTAATTAATGTTGTTGTTAGATTTTTATTCTTTTGTATAAGTTGGAACAATATTGATTCCATCTATCTTTGACTTCTTTCCATCACATAAAACAAGTCCATCTTCAGTTTTGATAGTGTCCATTGTAGGTTTAAATTTTCGTGTGATGTTTCGTACTCCTTGGTAGAGTTCTTTAGTTGTCTTATTGATAGAACAGTTTTCAATTCTCTGGCAATGTTCATTTAAATATTTTTCCTTATCTTGTCGCAATAATCTTTGAATTTTGTATTTTGTTTTTGTAAATTACTTTTTCAACTGATTATTGATACCTTTTTATTTTAGGCATCTTCTTGTTTCAATTTCACTTAGTGTTTTTTTCAGATATCCAGGGGGAATTTGTCTTTTTCTTTTTGGCGATAGTTTCTTAAGCAGTGCTCAGCAAGAGTTCTTTTCCTTCTTCCCACAACTCATTTGGTGTTTTATCATCTTCACATTGATTGAGTATTTCAAATTTGTTTGACACTGCAATTCTGTAATTGTTATCAAGAGTTTTTGTAGTCGAGCTTTAGAGGTGGTGTTGGACGCTCCATCTTTTTGAGTCTTATTTTAAAGTCGATAGTTAATAGTTGGTGGTCACTGTTTGCAGTCGGCACCAGGTCTTGTTTTCGAATTTTTTATGCAACTCTTCCATTTTTGGTTCAGCACAATGTAGTCATTTGGTTGCGTGTTCTTTTGTCTGGTGAAACCACGTGTACAAGTGTCTTGGGTGGTGTTGGAACAATGTATTGGCTATAACTAAATTATTTGTACTACAGAATTCATAAAATCTTTACCTCTTTCATTTATATCTCCAAGGCCGAATTTCCACAGGTGTCATTTTTAGATTATTTTTTTCCTACTTTGGCGTTGAGGTCTCCCATGATTATTTTTACATCTCTGTTAGGGATTGTGTCTAAAGTATCTTGGAGAGAGTTATAAAAAAATTCCATTTCTTCATCACTTGCAATATTGGTTGGTGCGTAGCATTGTATGATACTAATATTATGAGGTTTTGCTTGTATTCTGACTTTTAAAATGCGATCATTTATTGGGCTGTACCCAATTAGTGCATTTGCAGTTTTTTTCGTGAGAATCATAGCAACTCCGTGACTATAATTTCTATAACATACATACATATATATATATATATATATATATATATATATATATTATTATATATATATATATAATATATTAAGAGTAGTGTGTGTATGTGTGTGTGTGTGTGTATGTGTGTGTGTGCGTGTGTATATATAATATAGATGTATATATATATATATAATATATAGTATATATATATTAGATATATAATGATATATATAGAGATAATAATATTAGTATTATATAATATATATTATAATATATCATATAGATATATATATATATATTATATAATTATATTATATATAATATATATTATTATATATTATATATATTTATATATATATTATATATATATACTATATATATATATAGTATATATATATATTATATTATACACACACGCACACACACACATACACACACCACACACAACACACATACATATATATATTATATATATACTATTCTATATATATAATATATATATTATATATATATATATATTATGTATGTATGTATATAGGAAATTATAGTCACGGAGTTGCTATGATTCTCACGAAAAAAAACTGCAAATGCACTAATTGGGTACAGCCCAATAAATGATCGCATTTTAAAGTCAGAATACAAGCAAAACCTCATAATATTAGTATCATACAATGCTACGCACCAACCAATATTGCAAGTGATGAAGAAATGGAATTTTTTTATAACTCTCTCCAAGATACTTTAGACACAATCCCTAACAGAGATGTAAAAATAATCATGGGAGACCTCAACGCCAAAGTAGGAAAAAATAATCTAAAAAATGACACCTGTGGAAAATTCGGCCTTGGAGATATAAATGAAAGAGGTAAAGATTTTATTGAATTCTGTAGTACAAATAATTTAGTTATAGCCAATACATTGTTCCAACACCACCCAAGACCTTGTACACGTGGTTTTCACCAGACAAAGAACACGCAACCAAATTGACTACATTGTGCTGAACCAAAATGGAAGAGTTGCATAAAAATTCGAAAACAAGACCTGGTGCCGACTGCAACAGTGACCACCAACTATTAACTATCGACTTTAAAATAAGACTCAAAAGATGGAGCGTCCAACACCACCTCTAAAGCTCGACTACAAAACTCTTGATAACAATTACAGAATTGCAGTGTCAAACAAATTTGAAATACTCAATCAATGTGAAGATGATAAAACACCAAATGAGTTGTGGGAAGAAGGAAAAGAACTCTTGCTGAGCCTGCTTAAGAAACTATCGCCAAAAGAAAAAGACAAATTCCCCTGGATATCTGAAAAACACTAAGTGAAATTGAAACAAGAAGATGCCTAAAATAAAAAGTATCAATAACCAGTTGAAAAAGTAATTTACAAAAAACAAAATACAAAAATTCAAAGATTATTGCGACAAGATAAGGAAAAATATTTAAATGAACATTGCCAGAGAATTGAAAACTGTTCTATCAATAAGACAACTAAAGAACTCTACCAAGGAGTACGAAACATCACACGAAAATTTAAACTACAATGGACACTATCAAAACTGAAGATGGACTTGTTTTATGTGATGGAAAAGAAGTCAAAGATAGATGGAATCATATTGTTCCAACTTATACAAAAAGAATAAAAATCTAACAACAACATTAATTAGACTCAATGACAGCGAGGATGAACCACCGCCACTGCTGGACGAAGTTATAAAAGCCATAAAAGAAGTAAGAATAACAAGAGCCCCGGAATAGATGAAATAACAGCAGAACTAATAAGAATGCTGGCGAAAGTGTTGAATACTTCTTCTACAAACTCTGTACAAAAATATGGAATGAAAGAAAATGGCCAGAAGACTGGGTAAAATCAGTCTTTACTCCCATACCTAAAAAAGGTGACGCACTCCAATGCAACAATAATAGGACAATTGCCTTATAAGTCACAGCAGCAAAATTTTGTTGAAAATATTGCTGAAAGAATGAAGTTGAGTTAAGAGAGGAAATTGCAGACGAACAAGCAGGTTTCGCCCTGGAAAAGGTACCAGAAACCAGATTCTAAATTTAAAATTGATCATAGAGAAAAAACAGAGAACATCAAAAAGACCTATACCTGTGTTTTCATCGATTATGTGAAAGCTTTTGATACTGTTGATCACGATATCCTCTGGATAACATGTACGATATGAAGTTTCCAAAACACATCATCCAATTAATAAAAGCCTTGTATGACCAACAACAAGCAGCTGTAAGAACCACTTATGGGTTAACAGAATGGTTCGAAGTCAAACAAGGAGTACGACAGGGTTGCATTCTGTCTCCGCACCTCTTTAATATATATTCTGAAACAATTATGAGAGGTGCTCTAGAGAATTTTGAAGGAACTGTGGATGTTGGAGGATACAAAATATCAAATCTGAGGTACGCCGATGATATGGTTTTGATTGCCAGCAGTATCACTGAACTACAACAACTACTAGATAAAGTTAGAGAAGCAAGCGAAAAGGCTGGCTTATTTCTTAATGCCAAGAAAACTAAGATCATGAAGATTCAATGAACAATGATGAACATGTTACAATCAATGGAATGATTGTGGAAAATGTGAAAGAGTTCACTTATCTTGGAGCTGTTTTAACTAATACATATGATGATTCACCGGAGATAAAAGAAGAATTACCATTGCCAAAAGCGCCACAGTTGCTCTCAATAACATCTGGAAAGACCGAAGCATTACCTTACGGACAAAGCTGAGTTATTGAACTCATTAGTTTTCCCAATTGCATCATATGGTTCTGAGTGTTGGGTGTTGAAGTAGATAGACAAGAAAAGATCAATAGTTTTGAAATGTGGTGTTACAGACGAGTACTGCGTATTAGCTGGACAGAGAAGAAGACGAATGATGAAGTGCTGAGAAAAATAAATTGTAAAGACCGACTTTTGGACATCTTGAACAAGAGGAAATTAAAGTTTATTGGTCATGTAATGAGAAGTAAAAAATATTGAGAAAAACTTGCTGACAGGGATGGTGATAGGAAACAGAGGAAAGAGGCAAACCAAAGACAAGACTGAGCGACAAATATCAAAGATATTTGCGGGCTGTCGATGGTATAAGTGGAAAGAAAAGCGTAAAGATCGAGTTAGTGGCGAAGGATGGTGGAGAGGTCCACGGCTGCTCAAGCATGACATACCGTTATTGATTGATGTATGTATATAACATTCATCACAACTGAAAAAAAAAAAACTACAATTAAATATCATGCTGTGACCAGGCGGCTCAAACATGAACCTACCTGTTTAAAAAAAAAATATATATACATACATATATATATATATAATATATATAATATATATACATAAATATATATATTAATATATATATATATATATATATATATATATATATATGTATGTATATATATACATACATATATATATACATACATATATATTTATATATATATATATATATATATATAATATATATATATATATATATATATATATATGTGTGTGTGTGTGTGTGTGTGTGTGTGTGTGTGTGTGTGTGTGTGTGTGTGTGTGTGTGTGTGTGGTGTGTGTGCGTGTGTGTGTATGTGTGTGTGTATCATCATCATCATCATCAAGGGGCTACCGCCGACGGGGCGCATGGCCGCACACACCTTTCGCTTCTAACCACGAGGGTCCCTCATGGCAAGTCTCCAGGCACGCCCTCGGCCCATCGAGCTGCCCAAGCCATGACCTCCTGGGTTGTCCCACGGGCCTCCTCCATCGAGGATTGCCTCACAAAGAGAAAAACTGATGGGCAGTATAAACAACATCCGGAAGGTGGTGCTCCACACATCTGTCCCTGGCTGAACAAAGGCTGTGCCTTCCTGTCACTGCCTCCTGAGTACACCTTATCACAGGAAGCAGCCACTTCGCACCTTCCACTCCTGAGCCTGGTTCACCCAAGGACCTCCTAGGTGACCTACATGTCCCCCTCGAGCCCAGCGACTTACCCCCCTGTCATGGTCTGATAAACCTGACACTCCAGCCGCGGAAGCAAGTGCCACCCAGGATGTGGCCGCTGAATAAAAGGAGGACATTCGCCATACCTCGGCAGAAGGAGCTCAGCTTGCATCCACTCAGCTTGTAGCGAATAAAGCCAAAAGCCAAGACCACTTTCATTATCCGCCTTAAGTCCATCTCTCGTGTCGCTCACATCTGATGGCAGCGGTGTCCATGAGCCTCACAACGCCGATGGTTCGCCGACTGCTTTGCAGCGCTGCGCTACCTGCCGACGTCTGTCGCCGACCACGCTTC
>NW_023639734.1:0-11878 GCF_015228065.2 Penaeus monodon
ATCTTCCTACCCCTCTTCCCTCCCTCCCCCCCCCGCCACCCCTTGAGCGTTAGCTACGGTTATCTAACATAATCAATAATCTAATTTCTAATAGGACCTTATCATCCCTTAAGCATCGGGAGGTAGCTAGGACCCCCAACACGGTCGGCCAACGGGAGGAAATTTATTAATATCACTGGCACCAGAAGGATTTATTGAAGGAAAAAAAGCCACGTCGGGGGTAATGGGTGCTGATGGTAATGGTTCATTTAGAACGGGCTGGAATGGTGTCAAAAAATCCGAAGAGGTTGTTAGCGCCGAAAAAAGGGGGGGGTAATAATTCCAAGTTCCTCTCGTTCCGTCGTCATTGCCCAATAGCGTGATTGATAATGATAAAAACGAATGTAGAAAATAAAAAAATGGGGCAAAAGATGAGAGTCAAAGATGTGATTATATTAATCAAGAGAGGAAAGAGGAACGCTTCGTTATTATCGTTTTAGCATGTCCCCCGGAGAGCTATGGGCACCACCACCCCTCGGAGGCTTTTTGCAAATCTGTACCCAAAAACAGGATTCGGGTATTGTAAAAGGCAGGGCCACTTAGGGTACGAGGGGGCTGCTGGGAACACAATACTACTGGGGAAAAAAAGGGGGGGCTTTCTCTCTTAAGAACCACGTGGTTCATAATTGTATGCAAAAAATCCTCTTTGAGAAGCTTCACAATTCTCTGAATCCTATAAAACTGGATTGTAATTGAATGTGAAAGGTAGTTGCGGGTTCTCAGAAAAACTAAAAAGCGAAGATCCATCGTAAATTACCCACACTTCCGATTTTGGAAAAGGAAGTAATCAACACATTCGCCGACTCTCCCTTACCCCTCCCCCTCCCTCCTTCCTTTTTCCCCTCATTCCTACCTCCCTCCCTCCCCCTTTCCCCCGTTGGTCTTCTTACCTCCCCTCCCTATAAAAGGCGCCAAGGAGTTTTCAGGTTCTTCGGGGGTAAGGTTCCACACAGATTAAAGTCAGTAATGAAAGCAAATTAAACTTATTGGGGTTAAGGCAGGAAGGTGGGAAGAGCAGGCGGGGGAAAACTTTCCCAACCCATCTGTCGCCCGTACCTGAGAAGCCTATTTCACGTTACACTTTAATTAAATAACACTAATACCAAACCACAGACCGAAAAACCGCTCTTTCTCCTTCCTCTCTGCTGCGTTGTCACAGTACCCCCCCCCCCCTCCTTCCTCGTGGTGTGTCAAAAAGTGGGCTATGGAAGGCAAGTGAAGATAATCCGAATTTACCTTCTTTCCCCTCCTCTCGCTGGCAATCTTGCCCAACGCACCTGTCAGCTCGAGATATGAAAAGCCACAGAATGACTTGGGGTGTTTTTTTTTTTGTGTGGTGTGTGGTGTTTTTCTTTTTTCCTTATGACATCATTTGCGTTTCACTTTTTCAGTCCTCCTTTTGAAGCACCCGCGGGTCCTTCTCCTGCCTTAGACATACAAAGCAGACGACACCGGAAAAAATTTTTAGCCCCTTGGGTTCTCCCCTTTTGCTCTTTGATAACAAACGACTTTCTTTCCCCCCGCAAGGATTAAAGGTCCGGGCACGGAATAATGTTAAAAAAACACTTTTTTTTTGTTTTTCCTTTTTAACCCCCCGTCAGCAATTTTGGGCCGTTAAATTTTGTCAGCAATTTTTCGATTTGTTATTACTTTCTGATTTTTAAATTTTTTTGGGGGAACCAGATCCTTGGGGGGGTGAAAGTTTTTTCCCCTGCGGGGGCGAGGGAAAAAAAGGATTTTTTTGTTGGTACGTAAAAAGGTGGTGAAAAAAAAATTGCTGAAAAGCATTTAAAAAAAAAAAAAAAAAAAAAGGGAAAGGGTGATTGAATTTACGCGGTCTCTGGGTTAAAAAAAGGGGCCCGGTTGTTTTTTTTCCTTTGCATGTGAGAAAGAGGATAAGGCATCTTTTAAAAAGTATATATTTATATGGGATTTCACCCAAAATATTAAAAACCCCAACCACAACCCACACCACAACACACACACACAAAACACACAACAACCAACCCAACACACACACCCCCCACACACACCACACACAATAATATATAATATTATAATATATTAATATATATATATTATATTTTAATTAATATAAAATACATATATATAAAAAATATTATATATATATATTTAAAATTAATACAATATATAAAAACATATATATACATACATAAATAAATACATAATTATTTAAATTTATATATATATACATTTTATTAAAATATTATTATATATATATAAAAATTATATTTTTAATTATATTAAAAAAAAATTTTTAATTTATATATCTTTCATATTTTAATAGATTAGACAAAAAATAGTGGGGGACAGACATTGGGATGGGGTAGGGGACAGAGGAAATTTAAGGGGACATAGTTTATTACCATGTATAAACGCCCACCTAAAAAAAAATAAAAACAAAAACACAAAATAAACAAAAAATCGCCCCCCCCCCCCACCCCCCCCAACCCCCCCCCACCACCAAAAAACAAAAAAAAAAAAAAAAACAAAACAATCTCAGGGCCAAAAACTCCCTGTTCGAAATTTTAATTCCCCAAAAAAAAAAAAAAAAAAAACTCAAGGTTCTTTAAATCTAAAATTCGCTTCAAAAAACACACGATTTTTCGGACCATAAAAAAAATTCGTTTTGTCACTTCTTGGAGTTTTCCCCCCCCCCCCCCCCCGAAAAACGTGGACGTAAATGTAAGCGGGTTTTTTTCGCTCTGGGGAGAAAGGTTTTTTTTTTCTTGTTTGAATGGGGTAAAAAATTTTTGGTTCCTTTTACTTTCCCCAGAAAAAAAGTGGTTTAACATTTAGCGTTTTTTTTTTTTCCTTTTGGGGAAGAAGGAAATTTTTTCGTGCTGATGGGAATTAACACTTTTTTTTTTGTTATTTGCCAGAAAAACGGAAAGTGTGTAAAAATTTTAGCGGTTTTTTTTTTTTTGCACTTGAAAAGGAAGGATTTCGTGCTTGATGGGGGTAAAAAACACTGGGGTTTTTTTTTTTCTTTAGGGTACTGTGTTAATGTAATGATGAAAAAAAAAATGTAATAAAAGAAAGAAAAACTGTTTATTTTTAAAAAAATCGTTTTCTTTTTTTTTGTGTGAATTTTTTTTTTCATTTTTAAATTTTTCACATTTTTTTCAGTGCTAATTTTTTTTGTTCCATTTTCTTTTTTTTTTCTTTATTTTACCCAAAAAATGACCTTTTTTTTGAAAAAAAAAAAAGGGTTTTTTACTGGTTTTTTCCTCTGTGCTGAATATTAAATTAAAAACCTTTTTTTTTTTTTTTTTTTTTTTTATAAAAAATTACGTCAAATTTTATTATTGATTTTCTCTATTTTTTCGATCTTATGGCCGATGTTCCGTTTCCCTTTGAAAGAAGCCTCTGGCTTGGGAAAAAAAAGAAAAATTTAAATTGTGAACATTAAAATAGATTTAAAGGGGAAAAAGGGGTAAGAATAATAAGTAATTTTCTTCATATGGTAATGAATAATATAATTTTTAATTAAAAGTTTAATTTATCCAAAGGTAATGGGGAATAATGATAATGATTAAAATATGATGAAATAATTATTAAATACTGATGGTTTATTAAAAAGCAAATTTATGATAAAGATGGGACAAAAACAGTCATTAATAAATAATCCTTATGGATAATGACCCCAGTTTTTATAAAAGGATTTGCATATTTAGTGGGGATTTATAAAAAAAAAAAAACTATGAATAAAAAATTAATTTTTTTTAGTTTTTTTAAAAAGTTAGGTCAGAGTCGAAAATTTCGTTTTAAGACAGGCTTGGGGGGAATTACTTAAAAAACCCCGGGCAAGTAATAATTACAACCCCCAAAAACAAAAAAAACAAAAATTTTCCATTAACAAAAAACATCACAAAAAAACCCAAAAAAAATACACCGAAAAAAAACCAAAAAAAAAACAAAATACAAAAACAAAAAAACAAACAACCCCCAGATTAAAAGGAAAAGTATGCGAGCGGGAACGCACGGCAGGTCTTTTGGGCCGCGTAAGATTTAGAGGAAAATAAAACCCAAGAGAATCGACCAAGGGTGGTTTCGGAAAAAAAGGGGGCGTGTGGGGGGGCGTGGTGAAAGTGTTTTGGAAAAAAAAAGATGGGCGTTTCAAGGAAAAAAAGCTGGGGGGTTCGTTGGGGCAACAGTGGCGTGGGGACCAAAAGAGGTTGTGATGGCCAAGGGATAAAAAGGGGCGTGGAAGATGCAACATAAGGAGGCCCTGTGTGTGTGGTGTGGGTTTTGTGTGGGTGTGGTTTTTAAGAAAAAAAGGTTTGTGGTTCAGTAAAACGTGGGCGGCGTGGGGGGTGAAATTTATGTTAATGAATGGTAATTTAGTGATTTTATTGAGGATGAGGGTGAGGATGGTGATGATGAGGATTTAAGGGGTGATGGTGATGAAGGATGGAGGATAAGGGTGGTGGTGATGGGGAGGATGGGGGGGTGAAGGATGGTGATGATGGGAATGATGGTGATGATTGATGAGGAAAGAGGATGGAGGGGATAAAGGGTGGTTGGTGAGGATGAGGGATGAATTTGGATGTAGGAAAAAGTTGAATTGGTGATGGTGATGGGGGGGAATGGGGTGGAAAATAAGGATGATTTGAGGAAAGAGGGGGTGATGGATTGGGGTTGACGGTGATGGGTGGATTGAATGAGGGAGGAGGATGGCGTTGAATTTATGATTGGTGAAGATTTTTAAAAAATTATGGATGGGGTGGTGAGGGAGGATTAGCAATTTAAAAAGGATTTGATTAATAATAATAAATCATGGATAATTTAATAATTTAAACAATAATATTTAAACAATGATAAACGTTAAATGAATAATGAAATATTTTAAAATTTAAAACAAAAGATAATTTTAATAATACTTCATTATTTAAATTATTTTTTTATTTATTAATTTTTTTATTATTATTTTATTATTATTAATTATTTAAACAATTTATTTTGTTTGTTTGTTGTTTGTTTTTTTTGTTTTTTTTTTAATCCAGTATTAAAATTTAAACATTTATTACCCAATTTTTCTTTTATTATATTTTTTCTTATTCATTCTATTATTATTTATTTATTATTATTTTTATTTATTATTTTTATTTAAATTTTCTAATTATTAATTTATCAAATTATTATTTTATCTTAATTTTTAAAATCATTTTATAATCATTATTATTATTTATTATCATTAATTATTTCATTAAATTATTTAATATTGTTAAATTATTTAATTGAAATAAAAAATAACAAATAAAAATTTATTTTAATTGAAAAAAAAAAAAAATCCCAACAAATAGTATACTAGTAAACCGTAATAAATAAAAAGAATATTGTTAATGATAAAAAACAAAATAAGGGAATTTTTTTTACAATTAATTACAAAAAAAAAAACGATGATTTTAAAAAAAATAAATAAAATATTTTAATTATAAATAAAAAAAAAAATAATAAAAACAATAAAAAATTTTATAAAATAAAAAAAATAAAAATAATTTAAAAAAATTTAAAAATAAAATAATAATAATAAATAATTTAAATAAAATAATAAATAATAAAAATAAATTAAAAAAAATAAATAAAAAAATAATAAATTAATAATGAAAAATAAAAAAAAAAAACAATTGGATAAAAAAAAAAATTTAAAACGATTTTAATTTAAAAATAAAAAAGAAAAAATAATAATAATTAAATAAAACAAATGAACCCAAAAAAAAAAAAAAGATAAATAATAATTAGTGAAACAAAAAATGGATAATTATAAAAAAATTAAATTGATACCTGCTCTATATCCAAAAAAGGTTTTTTAACGAAAAAATTGAAAGAATCTTTGCTTTTGGGCAATTCAAAAAGGGATTTAGGAAAAAGCAATTTAACTTGGAAAAAAAATAGAGGGGAAAGTATTGCAAAATGGGAATTTATTTTTGGCCAAAGCATTCGAAAAAAAAAAAAAAAAAAAAAAAAAAAATATGGCCTTTTTTTTTGATTCCCGGGACCCAAACCAGTTGACGGCCGTTTTTTTGATGATGAGAGCGAAAAAAAAAAAAAGAAATTTTGATAAAATGATGATGAAAAATACTAATCCACAGAAAATGATGATAAAGGGTGGACCCAATAGTAATGATAATGAAATAAAAAGATGGTAAATTAAAAACAATAAAAACAATTAAATTTATAATGGGTTTATAATAATGGGTGATGATTAAAAATAATAAATGGATAATCATAAAAATTAGCCATAAATTGATGATAAATAATAATAATATCAAAAAAACAAACAAATAAAAAAAAAAAAAAAAATAATGGGAAAAAAAAATCAATAAAAATGATCCATAATAATTAATAATAATAAAATTTAATAAAAAAAAATTAATAATAATAATAATAATAATAATAATAAAATTTAATAATAATATTAAAAAAATATTAATTTAAAAATAATTAATAATAATATTAACAATTAAATTTAAAAATTTAAAAAAAACAAAAAACCCAGTAAAATAATAAAAAATAATAAATAATTAAAAACAAAAAAAAAAAAATAAAAAACAAAAAAAAACAAACAATATAACCCAAAAAAAAAAAAATAAAAAAAGGGGCATTTTAAATAAAAAAAAAAATTAACAGTAACAATTAATAACCAAATTTTCCCAAAAAAAAAAAAAAAAACAAAAAAACAAGGTAAACCCTTTGGGGAAAATTCGGTTTCTTGTCCCAAAGCGTCATGAAAGGTAATGATCAACCAGGGTTTTAAAAAAGGGAGGGAACCTTCACACGCAAGGCGCCTGGTCAAGGTTAGGTGTTTGGCGAGGTGTTTGGGAAATCGTGGTAAAAAATTGAATTTCTCGCGTTTCTTTTTTTTTTTTGGGGGGGGGGGGCGGCTGAGAAAAAAAAAACCGAAAGGAAAGGGCTGGAGAAGGGAAGGAGAGGGAAAGGGAGGGAATGATGGGTAATGAAATTTTGGTGCGAGAAGGATTAAAAAAAAAACGAATACAAACCAAGCAAAAAAATCAGTTCAAAAAAATATCAACGCTATTTTCCAACCACCGACAACAATAACAAAATAAAAAAACAACCAATAAAATAAAAAGACAATAAAAAATTCAAAAAAACAACAAAAAAAAACAAAAACAAAAATAAAAAAAAAAAAAAACAAAACAAAAAATAAAAAAAAAAATAATAAAACAGCATTTTGATAAAATATTAATAGAAAAAAAAAAAAAAAAAAAAAATTACAAAAAAAAAAAATATTATTTTAAAAACCAATAAAGGAAAAAAAATAAAAAACTTTTCAAACAATAAAAAAAACAAAAAAAAAAGGGTAAAAAAAAGGGGAATAATTTGTTTTAAAATTAATTTTGGGAAAAAATTTTAAAAAATTTTTTTAAAAAAATTTATTTTTTTTTTTTTTTTTTTTTTTTTTTTGGGTATTTTAAAAAAAGGGAAAAAAAATTAAAAATTTTAAAAAAAAAAAAAGGAGCCTTTTTCCTTTCGGTTTTTTATTTTAAATATTTTTTTCTTTTTTTTTTTAAATATATTTTTTTTTTTTATTTTTCTCTTTTTTTTTTTTTTTTTTTGAAATTTTTTTTATTTTTTTTTAAACCCCCCCCTTTTTCCTTTTTTTTTAAAAAATATTTCTTTTTTTTTTTCTGTTTTTTTTTTTTTTTTAACTCTCTTTTTCTTCTCCCCTCTCTTCTCTTTTTTTAAAAAATAATATAAATATTTTATAAATTTAAAATATTAATAAATTTTAAAAAAATATTTTTTTTTTTATATAACCCAAAATATAAAATTTTCTCTTTCTCTCCTCTTCCCCCTCCCCTCTTCCCCTTTCCTCCTTTTCTTCTCTATATTAAAATTTTAATATATATAATAATAATTTATATTATTAAATATTTAAAAATTTTTAATTTTAAAAAATTTTCCCCTTTTTATCTCAAAACCTTCTCTTTCCCCTTTTCCCCTTTTCCTCTCCCCCTTCCCCCCCTTTTCTTTCTCTCTCTTCCTTTTTCTTTTTTCCCCCTCTTTCCCCCTCCCCCCCTCCCCTCCCTTTTCCCCCCCTTTTCCCCTTCTCTCCTCTCTTTTCTTTTTTTTTCCGTTTGGATTACAGACTCGGGGGGGAAAAAAAAAAAAAAAAAAAAAAGGTTGTTTCATGGGGGTTTCCCCAAAAGAGGTATTTTTAAGGAAAAAAACGAAACAAAAAAAAAAACATTAAAAAATTTTTTTTTTTTTTTAAACACAAAAAAAGCTTTTTGGGGGTCTCTTTTTTAGGGGGGGTTTTTTTTTCTCGTCTGCAAAAAAAAAAAGGGTTTTTAGAAAAAAATTTTTAAAAGCTGTTTCCCTGGGTTTTAAAAAAAAAAACCCCAAAAAAAAAATTTTTTTTTTTTTTTTTCCCCCAAAAAGAAAAGGGCCCTAGATACACGAAAAAGTTTTTTTTGAAAAAAAAAAGTAAAAAAATTAAAAACAATGGGAAAAAAAAATTTAAAAAAAATTAAAAAAAAATTTAAAAAAAGAGTGAAAACATGAACCCCGTTTTTGGGGGGGAAAAGTATGAAAATCTCATTGTGAAAAAAAAAATCCCGAAAAAAAGGAATGAGTATTTTTTCCATTTTTTTTTTCAGGGGGGGGGCAACGTTAATTTTCCAAAAGCTGTTGAGTAAAAAAAAGGGAATACCCCCAAAAAAAAAAAAAAAAAAACTTTTTTGGGGGGAACCCCAAAAAATTTTAAAAAACCCACACAAAAAAAAAAAAAGGGGGGAAAAAGGGGGGGGGTGAGTGTTTTTTTTTTTGTTTTTGGGGGACGTTTTTTTTTTTAAAAAAAAGGGGGGTTATATGAGGGGGAAAAAACCCAATGAAATTTTTCATTTTAAGAACCCTACTATTTAAAAAAACTCTTAAAAAAATTTGAGGTTTTTTTTTTTTCCCTTTTTAAAAGGGCCCGGTTAGGTTTTTTAAAATAAAAATTTCTATTTTTTAAATTAGGTAATTTCATAATGATATTTTTTACGTTAAATATTATTTATTTTAAAAAATTATTTTATAATTAATTTTAAAAATTATATAATTTTTAATATACTAGGTAATTTTTTAATGACAATTTTCCCCCCCGTTTAAATATATAATATTAATATAAAATTTAAAATAATAAATAAATATAATATAAAATTATTATATTATAAAAAAAATTTTATATTAAAATTTTTATATTTTTTATAAAATATTTATTATATTTAAAAATAAATAAATTTTTAAAAATATTTAAAAAATAATAAATTTAATATATTTTATATATTTTAATATAAATTTTAATATATTTTTTCCCCTAAGCGTATTTTTATTAATACCATTTTACGGTTTTTTATTATATAAAAATTATTTTTTTTTAAAAATATATATATAAAAAATTTTTAATTTTTATATTTAAAATAATAATTAAATGGGAAAATTTATTAATTTTTAAAAATTAATATTTTTTATATATTTTATTATATATATAATTTAAAAAATATTTTGGTTTTAAAAAATATAAAAAAATTTTTTAAATTAAATATAAATTAATATTATTTTTTAAAAATATAAAATATATATTATATTATAATATTAATTATTAAAATTTTAATAAAAAAATGTTATATGTTTTTTTATATTTTTTTATAATTTTTTCTAAAAATTTTTCTGGGATCTAAATTTTTATAAAATTTTTTAATTACATCTATATATATACATTTTACTGCCGGGGGTGTTGTTTTAAAAAATTAATGGGTTAAAAATTTAAAACCCCCCCACACCCAAAAACAACAACCACAAAAATTAAATTATAATTATAAAAAATAAATTATTTAAATTTTTAATATAATTATTATTATTAAAAATATTAAAATTATAAAAAATATATTTAATTATATAATATTTTTAAAAATATATTTTAAATAATAAATTTTTATATTTTATTATAAACACATATTTTTAAACATAAAGTTTTTTCACACCCCACCCAACCCAAAAACCCCAAAAAAAAAACCCCCCCCCACCCCCCCCAACCCCCAAACCACACACAAAACCACACCCCCCACCCCCCACCAAACAAAACCCCACACAACCCCCCACCCAAAAAACCCCCCCCCCCAATTCCCAAAATTCTTTTCGTGAGTGTCCCCCCTGAAAAAAAAAAAACATCCCCCCCCAGAACCCCCCCCCGTTTCCCGGGGGAAAAAAACCCCTTTTCCCCGGGGGGGGGAAAAAAACCCTTGGGGACCCCCCGAAGCGCCCCCCCAAAAAAGCTACGGGGGGGGTCCCCGAAAATGAGGGGGGGGGGGGGGGGGGGCTTTGACCCCCTCCCCTCTGTTTGCCCCTGATTTTGGGATGGGCTCCCCAAAAAAACCCCTCGCCCAGGGGGCCCGGGGGAAAGGAGGGAAAATTTTTTTTTTTTCCCAATGGGGGGGGCCCTTGGGGCTCGCTCCCCCCCCTCACTTTTTTTTTTTTTTTTTTTTTTTTTTTTTTTTTTTTTTTTTACATAAAAAAAAGGTTTTTTTTTTTTTTTTTTTTTTTTTTTTTTTTTTTTTATTTTTATATAAAAAAACCAAAAAATATATTTTAATTATATTTTTTGTTTAAGGCAAAAAACCCCCTTTACACAAAAAAAAAAACCTTTTTTAAACCGGGGCCAACCACCCCCCCCAAACCCCCAAACACCCACACCCCCACCACCCCCAAAACCCCCCACCCCCAAAACAACCCCAACAACACACCCCCACCAACCCCCACAAATTTATATAATATATTAATATAAATAATATATTTATTAATAATATTTTATTTAATTAAAATTTTTAAATAATTTTTAAAAAAACCCAAATTACCCCCAACCCCCCCCCAAATTATATTATTTTATTAAATTTTTAAAAATATAAAAAAAAATAAATTAAAATTTAATTTAAAAAATTATTATTTTATAAAAATTTTACGTATAATATTAAATTTTTTTAAAATTTAAAATTTAAAATAAAAAATTAAATAAAAATTTTAAAAAAATATTTATATTGGGTATTTTAAAAAATATTTAAAAAAAAAAAAAAATAAAATTTTAATTATAAATATTAAAAATTTTTATATTTAAAATAATATATTTTTAAAAATTAAAAAAAGGGGGAATTAGTTAAAAAAAATTTTTTTAGATTTGTTTTTAATATGTTTTTCAACCACCAAACCCCACCCCCCCCCCCCCCCCCCCCCCCCCCAACCCAACCCCCACACAAACCCCCCCCCCCCCAAAACCCCCCACCACCCCACCCAAAACACACCCCAAAAAACCCACAAACCCCAAAACCCCCCCCCCCCACCCCCAACCCCCCACCAACAAAAAACCCCACAAACCCCCCCCACCCAACAAAAATATTATTTTAAAAATATAATAATATTAAAATTTTTAAATATTAAAAAAAAAATATATTTAAACATTTTTAAAAAATTTTTACCCCCTTTTAAATTTTAAAAATAATTATATTATTATAAAATATTTAAAATTTTAAATTTTAAATTTTAATATTAATATATTTTAATTATATTAAATATAAATTAAAAATTAAAATTACATTTTATTATAAAATTTTTTATTATTATTTATTATAAAATTTTTAAATAATTATAAATTTTTTTTATATATATTACCACCCAAAAATTCCACATTTTTTAAACCCCCCAACAGATTTTTCCCATATATAGAAAAAAATTTTAAAAAAAAAAAAAAAAACAAAAAAAACAACAAAACAACCTTTTCCCCCCCCTTTTTTTTCCTCCCCTTTCTTTTTCTCTC
>NW_023639735.1:0-5000 GCF_015228065.2 Penaeus monodon
GAAGAGAGAAAGAAAAAATGACAAGGAATAGCAGAGAAAGAAAGAGAAAAGATCAATTGAAACGAACTACTCAAGCATAAAATAGCAGAGGGGTGTTAAGACAAAAGGAAAGGGAGGGGGTAGGACACCACTTGCATTCAGTATGTACCAAACAAGGCAGAAATGAGAAAAGCTTGAATTTAGGGGAGAAAGTACATGAATAAGGACAGGAGATAAGAAAGAAAGAAAAAAAGAGGGTAGGAAGAGTGAAGATAAATATGGAATAAAAGGGCTGAGTGGAGGAATGAAGAAGCTGAGAGAAAAGAGAATAGGAGAAAAGAGCATATAGAATTGGCAATGAAGAGAAAGGAAAGGTGGCAATGAAGGCAAAAAGAAAGGACATTCCAGACATTCATTATGATCCACCACAGAATCCTGATGAGTACAGCAAAACTTGAGCAGGAAAGAGAAGAGGAGAAAGAGGGAAACAAGAGGATTCAGGAACTGGAAAGAAAAATGGATGGCAAAATGATAGAAGAGGAAGAATAAAAGCCATGGTGAATGTAGAAAGAAAATGGATGAAAGTGAATTACAAGAAAAAGGCAGAGAGAAATGAGACAAGAAGACAGGTCTAGATGTAAAGAGAAGAGGAAGGTACACAGGAGAGGGAGAGGGAGGGAGAGAGGGAGGGAGAGAGAGAGGGAGGGAGAGAGAGGGAGAGAGAGAGAGAGGGAGAGAGAGAGAGAGAGAGGGAGAGGGAGAGATTCTCAAAGTTTAAAACATCATATTTGTAATCATGCTGCTCAAATTTTAATATATACCTATTAATTGACAGGACTACATTCACCGAATTGGTCGCACTGGCCGTGGTGAAGGACAGACAGGACAGGCGCTCTTATTCCTGCGACCAGAAGAAGAAAAATTTATTGCTGTTTTAAAGGGAATGAATGTTGAGATTGATCAGCTAGAATTCCAGGGAGAGTTTAATGATATACAACAGCAGGTAAGATATCTTTACTACTTTCCTTAAGGCTGTGCACACAGGCAGGCATGACCAGATGGGTACAAGGTGGGCGTGAATTGAGGTGATGTCACAGGCAGGGAAACTACTCAGCAAACAGGTAGTTTTCTCCTTGTTTTCTCACCAGTGACGTGACCTTTACAGATGCCCGCCAATGTGTCCACTGATCATGCCCACACAGGTGGACTGGCCTTTTGTCTTCATTATATCTCTCTCACTGTGTTTTTCTCCCTTTGCTTTTTTTGTTTCCCTCCATTTCTTTTTCTTTCTTTCTTTTTTTTTTCTTTTCATTCTCAGTGGTCCTATAACCTATTTCCATTTTCTTATATAATTTTATTGTATCACCATTGATTTTATAACACAGCTCTGATCATTTGATTTTGTGTGTCAATGTGTTATTCTTAATTATGTTGTGTATTTATTTTTACTTATTCAAAATTTTCTGCCATGTCAACATCAAAGGTCATTAGTGGCATATTCAAAATAGTGATAGCGTGAGGCTTGGGGCAAAACCGGGGTAAGGAAGTGTTTATATGACATCAAAGGTCGTATGGTTCTATGGTAAATTAGAGTTGCGAAAAGAGTTAGGAATGAGTTAATGATTAGGGTAAAGTTAAAAGAGAGAGGGAGCTGATTGGGTATAGTATAAGGTAAAGGTTATTAGAAGAGGAGGAGTCAAGGGAGTAGGAACCATTATGATAAAGTAGTGTGGCAAAAACAGCAAAAATGAGTTTAATGATTAGGATAATGGACAGAACAAGGGGATGAAGAAAAGGAAAAGGAAAGGATGAGAAGAAAAGACCATATAAAATTAGTTGAGGCGTGAGCTGGGGTCTCCTAAGCCCCCTCACGATGAGCAAGGGAAAGGGTAGGTGGGGGGGGCTTATGTTGTGAAGATCATACACTGCCCAGATAAATAAATAAATAAAGGGGATACTTTCATGATACCAAAGCCCTTTTTTCTTCAGATTTGTAGCTGATTCTGATACCTTTCCTTAATATTAAAATACATTGCATAACCTGTGCTCATTTTTATTATTTTACCAATTCCTGATTGAATTTAATTTCATGTTAGACAGAGCAATGACTTTATCACAATTTAACAGAGAAACCTTTAAAAACAGCAGTATTACTAGAAATCAGTATAGCAGTAAACCATTAATACCATTTTTATAAACTGATTTTTCTTCTGTATTTCAGCTGTTCTCACTGGTTTCTGATGATAGAGACATCCGCCAGATAGCAAAACAGCATACAAGAAATTTTTACGAGCCTACCAGTGCCACAAGCTCAGAAAAATATTTAATGTTCAAACCCTGGATCTGAACCAAGTCTGTCAAGCTTTTGGCTTCACAAACCACCTTTGGAACTTGGCAAGCTGACGTGAGGTTTTAAACAGGATTTAAAGAATATTAGTCTTATTTTATTTGTATATATTATATTTATATATTGACATTTACAGATGTATTTTGTGAATAAAATATGAATAGTATGACCTGTTCTTTTCTGCATCCAGAATAAAGTGCTTATGTTCATGGAACAAAAAAGAAACTTTACCTAAATGACACTCCATTCAAAACAAAAATCTATTGATATTGAGATACTTTGACATCATGAAATATTTTCATTACCAAGACATGAATTACATTTCAATTATCATCTTTGTATCATAATTTGTATAATACATATTATTTACAGTGATATTTAATCAATTTTTATGGAAAATGGAATTAGTTCCTGTAGTCCCACAAACTCCCTTGTGGATGAGAAATGAGGATTTCAAAACTGCCCAATCTGAAACTTTGTTAGGGAAGTATAAATCTATTAGGGTTATAGTTTTGCACTATAAAAACTGCAGCAAGTTTGTAAAGCTGACCAAGAAAATTTTCTGCCACGTAAACATCTATGGTCATTAGCCGTGTTTACAAATATAGTGATAAGGTGGGGCATGGGGGCAAAGCCCCCAGATAAGTCTTGGTTCAAAGGGTGGTTTGTGGATTTCCATCTAGAATAGTCAGTGGTCAAAACAAACAAATGTACCAGACATCAAAGGTCACACAGCATTATGGTGAAGGTAAATATGAGTTAACAATCTGAATAAATGGACCGAAGAAAAGGCTGAAGGAAAAGGAAAGGGGGGAAAAGAAAAGACCATGCAAAACTTGTTGAGGTAAGGGCTGAGGTCCAAGGCAGGAGTGATCCCTAGAATGGGCCTCAGTCTCTGACTCCTAAGCCACCCCATGGCAATAACAAGCACAGGATTGAGGAGGCTAGAAGAGAGGATATCTTAATTTCCCTTGATGAGTTTCAACTTAATGTGAAAATAAAGAATACAGAGAATACTTGCTTTAAAGCCCGTTATAATTACAAAAATCATTATAGTATTTCCACACCATTTCAAATAACATTTAGTGCCCAACAATGTTCTTTATACTTTAAGCACTATCTGAAGATACAGTACACAATTAGTACTTTTTAGCATGTGCATGACAACCAGCAATACTTTATTATAATACATGTGCAACAGGCAGTTAAGGATATGCTTAAAATTATATACTACTCCAACAACTAGAACCAAGGAAGTAAATCATTATTATGGCCTGTCAACACAAGCAGGGATGATCAGCAATGTAAAGGTGTCTGTTCATGAGGTCTCCTCTATTTATTTATTTATTTATTTAAAATTTTCTGCTGTGTCAACATCTAGGGTCATTTGTGGCATAATCAAAATAGTGATAGGGTGGGGCTTGGGGGCAATGCCCCCAAGTAAGAAGCTTTTTCTTTTGGCATATAGCATTATGTATTGACAAAAAGGGTAAAAAGAGTTAACAATTACAATAAGTGGACAAAAAAATGAAGGAAAAGGAGAAGGAAAGGGTCTTATTTACTGAAAATTTTCTACTGTGTCAACATCAGAGGAAAGAGAACAGGCAGTCAGAGCAGAAAGTGTGGGATTTTGTATTCATTTATTTATTGTAAATTTTCTGCCACGTTAATATCTAAGGTCATTAGTGGCATATTCAGAGTAGAGTGAGAGTGTGAGGCTTGGGGGCAAAGCCCCCAGGTAGGAAGTGCTATATGTCATCAAAGGTCATATGGTGCTATGGTAAATTAGAGTAGCAAAAGGGTTAGAAGGAGTTAATAATTAGGGTAAAGTTAAAAGAGAAGGGGAGCTGATGGGTATAGGATAAGGTAAAGGTTGTTAGAAGGGGAAGGAGTTAGGGGAAGAGGAAGCATTATGATACAAGTACTAAGGTGAAAACAGCAAAAAGGAGTTTAATGATTAAGATAAGTGGACAGAACAAGAGGATGAAGAAAGGAATGGGAAAGGAGAAAAGACCATGCAAAATTTGGTTGGGCAAGGGCCGAGGACCAAGGTTGGGGCGATACCCTACACTGGGCCTCAGTCTCCATCTCCTATACCCCCCCACGAGGACAACAAGCAAGAGATTGCAGGGGTAGGATTCCATAAGGATGTCTGACAGGTTGGGAGGTCTGTGAAGGGAGGATAGGCGAGGGAAAGCAGAGGTATGGGCTGCAGCAAAATGTGGACAGGACAACAGAATGTGTGGAACTGAAAGAGGAACAATACACAAGAAATTTTGAGGCAAATCATAAGATATTTATCAAAAATTTTCCAGGTATAGCATTATGAAAAAGTACTGTGGCAAAAGGGTAAACATGAGTTAATGATTCGGATATGCAGACAGAAGGGGATGAAGCGAAGAAAAGGAAAGGATGGGGGGAGGGGTGAAAAACCATGCAAAACCGGTTGAGGTGAGGGCCAAGGTAGGGGTGATCCCCTACACTGGGTCTCAGTCCATCTCCTAAGCTCCCACAACAGAGCAAGGGATTGGAGATTGCTGAAGTTTGTGCATTATATTCATAGAATTGCTTGTAACCCAACTATCAATGTATTATATTTAGCTGTCGAAAGTAAACATAACCTACTGGACCATGAAAATGTCTTGCATCATATCCACTTAAAGGTATGCCTGGA
>NW_023639736.1:0-11875 GCF_015228065.2 Penaeus monodon
AATAAAAAAAAAACCCTGAAAACCCAAAGTTTTATTATAATTTTTTTCATGAATATTTTTTTACAGAGCGTTCATATTAACCTTTACTTATCATGTCAGCACTATAAATAGGTGCAGAAGATATTCATATAAAAAAAAAAGCAAATTTACAGTAGTGCCTGAAAAGAAAAAGGAATTTATGACAGTAAATTGTTTAAAGCGTTTTTTTTTTTTGCTTTTTTTCCAAGTTATAAGTTTAAAATTTTTTCAAAAGGCCCAGTGTTGGTAAAGGGGTAAACTAATTGTTACTTTTAAGTGTAATGGCGACGACTGCCCCAAAACACACAAAACAACACAACCCCCACACAAACCCCAACAAACACTGACAAAACAGACCCCGAAATAAACCAAACATACACACTCAATATATATTATTTTATATAAAATATATAAATAATATATAATTTATATTAATATATAATATATTAAATAATATATATATTATATATATAATATATAATTTGTGGGGGGTGGTGTGTGTGGGGTTTTGGTGTATACATATATATAAAATAATAGATAATTTTTTTATGTTTTAAAAATATTTAATATATATTATTTTATTAATATAATATATTATATATAAATATTCCACACACACACACCACGCCACACACAACACCACACACAAAAACACACCACAACACACACACACCCCACACACCACACACCCCAACCAAACAACACAACACACATACACACACAACACCAACACACACACACCAAAACACACCACACCACAATTAACACACCCAACACAACACCACACACCAAAACCACACACACACACAAATGTACACCCCAAATTGCTGGGAAAAAAAAGTGCTGTGTGACCGGACCTGATAAAATGTGCGATCCAAGTAAGTCCCCCGAAATAAAATCCATGCTAATGAACCCATGTTTGGTTCTGACAATTTTCAAAACAAATTTTAAAAGAAGAAAGAATTAAGGGTTTCCGAAATGTAAAAAACTTTTTTTCCATATTTTCGTGGTTTACCCCCCATCCAACCCTTTCCAAACACTGACAAGTCCCCCAACGTGGTAAAGGGGTGCCGCCTAAAGCCCCCGTTTTATATAGCGTCTGTCTGCAGAGCGCAATCGCTTCCCTCCATACCGTAAATGCCTTAGGCCAACCCACGAAATTTTTTTAAAAAATGATCTTTGGGGGAAGTCCCCCCTGCCCCCTTTTCAATGGTAAAAAATTGAGAATAAGGGAAGGCTGGGGGGGGCCCAAGGCACAGCTTAAAACTTGGGGTGGTTTTTTTGGGCCCTACAACGACACCCCCGTGGGTGGATAAGGTTTTTGTTATCCTGGACCCAGTTTTTAAAAAGGATCCGAAAATTTGGGGAACACTTATGGCCCTCACCGATGTTTTTAGAAACACCAAATTCAAAATTTTCCACGTAGGCAGACCCCTGTAAAATATATTCGGGCCTCGAGATCAATCCCAGTTTTTTTCGGACCCCCAGAAGATTCCCTGAACAGTCCCCTGTATGCTGAAGCGGTATTGCCAAGGTCAAGCCGGATTGTTTTGCCAGCAGAACAAAAAGGGGTACGGAAAGCCCTGCCCTGTTCTATGTGCCTGGTTTTACAAATCCAGGCCTGTCCGAGATGCGGAGTTTCTGAAATGACCTTTTTGTGAACAGTTTGTAAGTAACTGAAAAGGAGGATTATGGGTGGGTAAGTTTGTTTTTTTTTTTAGATCCTTTCTATCTTCTTTTTTTTATGTATCAAACAATTGTTTGCATTTTTCCCCAGGCTTTCCGCTGAGGAAAAGGGATTTTGTTTTTAAAAAAATTTGGGGTTTGATTTTTTCGCTGTTTGCAGTTTTCTCCTTGCCATTTTTATAAGGTCCTTAATACTAATTTCCCCCCTGGGGGTTTTCCCTCCCGAAAAGCTCCTTTTTTTTAAATTACTTATTGTTGATTTGTTTAGGTTAACGTCCCCCCCTAGTTTTTACTACGTTCGCTTTTTTACCCGTTGGGGGTGGTTCATTTGAGGTCTATAAATTCCCTGTAAAAGTCTTCCCCACTACTCCCTTATGAATTTTTCCATTTTCTTATTTTATATGTCACTTTTTCCCCCTGTCTGCTAAAAACATTATTGCATACATTAGATTTTTCTCCCTATTCTTTAGGTCCCCCTTTTTACCTGAAGGGTCATTGGTTTTTTTTTATTTTATTATTTGAGTATTTTAATTTCCGTACAAACTTTTTTTATCTTTTTTTTTTATTTTTATTGCTTTGTTGTTTTAGTTTTAGCTAATTCTATTTTAAACCCCCCGTTTTTTTAAAAATAGTTTTTTTTTTTTTCAAAATTTTATGGGCCCCTAACGTTTTTTTTTTTGCAGAAGCTGTTTTTTAAGTTTTTTCCCGTCCCCCGAGCCTTTTCTGGAGGCTTTGCCTTGGAACGTTTTCTTTACCCCGCCTACTTTCAAAGTGCAAGCTTCCCTTTATTTTTTTGGTCATTGAAAACCTGTTTTTTTTGGTTTTTCGGTCCCAGTGGTTTGAATCCTTTCGTCGCTAAAAAACTGAAATAAAAATGTTTTTTTGGGGTTTTTTTTAATGCCTTAAATTTAAATGGTCCCCTCTTTTCTTCAAGTTTCGCTAAATTTTAGCTGGCGGTTTTGTCCCCTTTTTTTTTCCCCTGAGGTTTGTAATTTATTTTTTGGCCTCTGACCAGTCCTATGGTCGCTTGCCAACATTTTTTACTTTATTAATAATTTCCTACGTGTTTTTTTTTTTTGCTTGTATCGCGTCTGTTTTTTTTTTTAAAAATTATTGTAGTAAATTTCGATTTTTGATGTCCCGATGGCGAACCTTTCCAAGTCCCCACTTTCGCTAGTCTTTTTTTTCGAAGAATGTTTTTCATGATATTGGATGTGTTTCGATACTCCGCAAAAAAAATCGTCTAAGCATGTTGTCCCCCCCTATCATTCCCCTTGTTGCTGTTCTTTTTTTTACCTATTTTGTCCCATTAAAAATCTATAATTATTGTTAAATATGTGTTTTTTTGCGGCGCCTCTCGCTGGCTAAATTAAAACATCTTAAATAGATTTTTTCTTTTTTTCTTTTTCCCAACTGTGGGGGGCCCTGCAGGTTTGGAGCCATAGACTTTGGAACAATCATGAAAGTTGTTACCTATTGTTTTTTTAGTTTTTCTTTTGTTTTTATTGAAGCCACTCCTTTTTCGTTTTATGCTCTGGAATTTCCACGATATTCTTTTCTAAACGTTTTTTTGTGAACTAAGAAACCTGCCGCTTAATTCCCCTTTCTTGCTACCCTGGTGGTTTTTTTAAATGGAATTTGTTTTAGGACTCCTGCGAAGTTAAATGACTAGGGCGAAAAAACGATGTCCATCATTCAGTTTTCTAATAGTCCCTTATATTGGTTATGGTGCAAAACCGGAGATTTTTTAGCACCCAACTGCTTCCCGGAAGCGATCCTGAATCGCCCACCGTAAACCAGGGGTTTCCTTCGCCTCCAGGGAAGGGGGGCGCCCGTTTGCTCTGTTGTTTGTAACAGTCATGGTTTTTTGATTGAGAGGTTAAACAACCGAGTTTACCCATCCAACTACTGGCCTTAGGTATATTTTAGGTAGGGGGGGGAAGTAATTTTTAGCCGGGCTGTCCATTGATAAGCCCCTCCAGTAGGGGGTTTGGCCCGGTCTTATGAGGCAGCAACGCCACGAGCCTGCTCACTACACCAGGGTATACCCTCCCCCCTGAGTAATGGGGCTTTGAGGAATGTGGTGGATTTGTATTTTATCCACTGATTTCCACTTATACATATTATACCTTGTGCAGAACATAGTTTTCTTTCACCTGCAAATGCCCTAAGATATGTTTTTTCATTTTTCGTATACATAAATATTGCAACCATATACCTTTTTACATATTGCTTCCTGTGCATATGAAATATGCATACATAACCTCCCTACATTATAGACAAACTATACACATGCACATTCGTACATAATATATAGGCCATGCGCCACATCATATGCGCATACAATGTGTATACGCCAACCCACATATAGGCGAAACACACACCAATGCGTACTTATCTTGTTACACGTCCTTATGAACTGTACATACATACACCACGTGTATGCGCACATAACGTTTTGTTAATTAAATATAATGCACAACCCCCAACCACACACCAACACCCACACAAACCACACCAACACCACAAACACCACACACAACCACACAACCACAAACAAAACCCCAAACACACACACACACAACACACACACACACCTTTCCCACACACCCACCCACAACTCACACTCCCAAACGGCAAACCAAAAAAAAACCCAACCACCCAACACCCACACACCACACACACACCAAACCACACACACCAACACACCCCACACCACAAAAACACAACACACCACAAACAATTATATATATAAAATAAAACTAATAAACAATAACACATACCAAAACAACACACACACACACAAAATATGTTTACATATGTATATGGTTAATGAAATATCTCTATGTCCCCCCCCTCCCTATATTAAAACATAAATACATACACACACTATATAAATTTTAATATATAATATATATATTATATAATTATTATATAAAAATTTATAAAATTTATATATTTTAATAATATATTATAAATATAATTTTTAATATTATTAATAATGCGTGTTGGCGTGCCGTTACGTCCTTTTTTTTTGCCAGCTATATTCTATTTTTCCCAGGGGTTAGAAAGCAATGCAAAAAAAAAATCATTGTCATGAATCATATTCAGACCAACAAAAGTCCCCAACCAAAAGGTTTTTTAAAAATTTCCCGTGGGAAAAAATCAACTTAATTCAATTTGCACAACCTGAAATTAACAAATATTTCGAAAGTAAATGGCCCTGAAAAAGAAAAATGGGGGCATTGCAAAATTGCCACAGATTCATAAAACATTATTACAACTAAATTCATGAAAATATTTGAGCCAACCCATGGTTTAATGCACGTTTGATATAAAACTTTTTTTTAAGAAAGATATTAACGTGTTTTTGCACGTTAAATATTTAAATATTTCTAAAAAAAAAACACAAAAAAAAAAAAAAAACCCTGAAAACCCTGGCCAAAAAATTTTCCCCAATTAGTGTTTACATTACGCCCCAAAAAAATCGTCCAATTTATGCCAAACACCAAAAATATATATTTAAAATTATTTTTTTTTCCCAAATTCCATTAATACCTTTTTCAGATTTTAAATATAAAAAAAAAAATTTTTAAAAGGAGGAAATATTCACTTAAAAAGGCAATTAAATTTTATAAAATTTTTTTTTTTTTTTGACCCACGTTACCTTTTTCTTATGTATGGCATCGTTTTTTGTGGATAATTTCTACGAAAAAGATTAAAGTACAAAAAAAAATTAAAAACAAAATACTAAAAATCTCCCAATTTAATTCAATCCCATTCTGCCTTAAAGTCAATTCAACCAACCTTAAAAAGCTTCTTAGCCTCCCCTCCCCACTCTAGATTTAGGGGTTTAAATGGATTTATTGGAATTATATCTTTCCCATATATATAATATATATATATTATATTATATTATATATATATATATATATATATTATATATATATAATATATTTATATATAATATATTATATATATTAATATATAATATATATATATATATTAATATATTATATATTTTTATACGTATATATCTATTCTATCTATCTATCTATCCTATCTATCCTATCTACTATTCTATCCTATCTATCTATCTATCTATAATATATATTATAATATATATATTAATATAACATATATAACTTTTTTTGATACATGTTTTTTTGCCCTTTACGCGCACATTATTGGAACCTGTTTTTAAGACATCGGTTTGGTAAATAACTTTTTGGTATGTCTTCTTATTTTTTTTATAACAATGTGATATACTTCAGCCCCTGCCAATCAGAAACACGAATACTACTCCTTCAACATATTTACGGCTGGCAGTCAAGAAGCACGATACTCCTTTGACATATTACACGTAAGCCTCATATAGGGATTTTTGTATTTGCATTAATTACGAATCGCAAAAAAAACCCGGATGGTTTTGCCTTTGATATAACAAAGGTGGCATAAAAATGTGTTTCTGCATTTTTTTTTTTTATTTCATATCTTATATGGGGTAAATTAGAAATGAAATTCCATGACGGTTGCTGAAACGACATTGGTAGAGAAGGAAAATGACAAAGTAAGCCTGTAAACCTCTATGATCATCTATAATATAAACCTTAAAAAGGCTCAAAAATATCAAAGAGAAAAGGCTGAGCAAAACTTGATTTTTTTTATATTTCCAGAGCATTAAGACACGTAAACGCCCCGTGGAACCATTGGAATTTATTCCAGTTTTGTTTTTTGAGATTCGTCCCCCCCATGCAGCTTTTCCATTTTTTTCATATGAAAAGAAACAATGTATGTAATAAGAAAAAAATGTTTAGAAAAAAAGATTTATAAAATGTTTGTGAAAAAACATTTATAAGTTTCAACAGCCTTGCGTACAGAATAGCCGTATGTATAAAAGAAATAAACTGTTAGCAGAGTAATTTAAGTACTTTTTTTTTTTTTCCGTCCCCCCCTTATTTTTTGGAGCTTTTCATAATGTTTTTGCTTGTAATAAAAAAAAAAACATACCAAACATATGAAGTAGTTTTGATAGTTTTTTTTTCTGGTTTAAATTTTAATGTGAAAATTTAAGAAATAATAACTACCTCTTTTTTATTCAAAAGTTTTTAGTTTATGTTTAGTAAACAAACTTCGATTTGTGTTTTTTTGTAAGCAACGCACGAGACAACTTTCAAACAGTATATAAAAGTTGTTAGGAAGATTCGGGGAATATTATAAAAAGGGTCCTTGAATAAAAATATATATATATATATATTATATATATATATATATATATATATATAATTAATATTATATAATATTATATATATATATTAATATATAATTATATAATATTATATATAATTATATAATTATAATATATATATATATACATATATATGGTGGTTGTGTGGTTGTGGGTTGTGTTGTGGGTGTGGGTGTGGTGGTGTGTGGTTTGGTGGGGTGGTGTGTGGGTTTTTGGGGGTGTTGTGTGGTTGGTGTGTGTATGTATGTATATGGCAATCCATTGCAGAAAATCTAGGCCCCTCTCTCACTTCACTATTGGAAGGAGGTTTTATTTGGCAATACCACCCTTGCCATAATTGGAGATGCCCTTTTCCCTAATACATACATAACATACACAAAATACACATACAACATACAATAAATATATGTAATTATATTATGTGTCACACACACACAACACCAACCACACACAACACACACACACCACACACCACACACAACACACAACACATACACACATATATGTTGTGTGTTTTTTATATACATGAGTCCACCCTGTATGAAAAAACGCGCCTGAATTAAAAACTACCCCCTTGTGTATGCCATAAATGTAAGGGACTTTTTCGCATGTGTGTATTATACTTCTGTACGTTTGGTGACGTGTGGCGATGTGCGTGGTGTCTATGCAATTTTCATTTTGCAAAACATGAATAGCTGGCGGTGGCTTTGTTTTTTCACTCTCTGTATATAAACTTCTGCATTTTAAAAAGCTATTTTTGTAAACCACGGCCTATTGTTTTAGTAAAGGAAAAGGGGTGCATTTTTTAGTAAAAGGTTGCAGTCCTCTGGTATATGGGCTTGCAAACTCCGGGGGTGGTTTGAGGCTGCAGCCGGAAAGTTTTAAGAAAGCTCAATTGTGGCCTGTGCATATGAGCTTTGAAATTTTTTACTTACTATGTAGTCTCCCCTCCCTTATTTGTTTATTGTTGTTTTTGTTTTGTTATTTAATTATTATTGTTATTACATTATTATATTATTATTATTTATTATTTTATTATTATTTATTATTATTTTATTATTTATTATTATTATTATTATCATTTAAGTTACTTACTTACTTATTTACTACTATATTTTTTTTTTATTTATTATTATTATTATTGTGTTTTTTTATTATTGTTATTGTTATCATTATCATTATTTTATTATTTCATATTTATTATTTATATTTATTATTTTTTAAAAAATTTTTTTTTTTTTTTTAAAAAAATTAATTTTAAATTTAAAATTTTTTTAATTTTAAAAATTAAATTTTTTTTTTTAAATTTTTTTTTTTTTTTTTTCCCTTTTTTTTTTTAAAAAAAAAAAATTTAAATTTTTTTTATTTTTTTTCATTTTATTTTTTTAAAATTAAATTTTTTTAAAAAAATTAATTTTTTTTTAACCTTTTTCACATCCCTCAACACCAAAAATCCAAACCAACCTCAAAAAAACAAAAAAAAAAATTAAACATTAAACAATTAAAATTTTAAAAAAATTTAAAAAAAAACATTACATTAAACCCCCCTTTTTTAAAACATAAAAATAAAAAAAACCCCTTTAAAATTAAAAAAAACATTTAAAAAATTTTAACAAAACAACAAAACCCCCTCCTTTCCCCCCCCCCTTTTTCTTTTTCCCAAAACCAAAAACCCCCAAAACCCAACATTTAAAAAAACCCTCCAAAAAAAAAAACATTACCCTTTCCCAAAAAATTTTCCCTTTTCCCCTTTTTTTCTTTTCATTTAAAAAAATTTTAAAAAAAACCCTCTTTTTTTAAAAAAACTTTCCCCCCCCAAACCCCCTTAAAATTTTTTTCCCCCCCCCCCTTTTCCCCCCTTTTTCCTTTCCCCCCCCTTTCCCCTTTTTTTCCCCCCTTCCCCCCTTCCCCCTTTTTTTCTTTTCCTTTCCCCCCCCCCCCCTCCCCCCTTCCCCCCCCTTCCTCTTTCCCTTTTTTCCCCCCCTTTTTTTTTTTCTTTTTTTTTTCCCCCCTTTTTTCCCCTTCCCTTTTTTCCCCCCTTTTTTTTTCCCCCCCTTCCCTCCCCCTTTTTTTTTCTTTCCCCCCCCCCTTTTTTTTTTTTTTTTTTTTTCCTTTTTTTTGAAATTTTTTTTCTTTTTTTTTTTTGTTTTTTTTTTTAAAATTTTTTTTTTTTTTTTTTTTTTATTTTTTTTTTTTTACATTAAACTTTGTTTTTTTTTTAAATTTAATTTCATTTTATATATTTTCTATTTTATCTATTTCGTAATTCATCTATTTTATCTATTTATTTTGTTTTTACCTAATTCCTTGTTTCATTTAATCTATTTTTTGCGGATCATTTTTTTTACAAACAAAACATGAAAACAAATCAACTTCGCCATTTTTTAAAAAATTCTATGCCCTGCCTTTTTTTAATTCAAAATTTTTATTGCTTCGGTTATACACATCAGTACAACATATTTTTTGCCATTTTTCCAATTTTCATTCACTCATTCCCCTATTTTTTTATCAAACAACCTGGGATGTTCCCATTTAACGCGGGGTTCCCCATTTTTATTTTTTTAAAACCTTATTTCCACCACAAAAAAAAAAAAGGAAGAGTAAGCCAGAATAAAATAAATTTTACCCCCTTTTTTCTTTTTCTTTTCCCGATCCCCCATTTTTTTATTTTAACAGTACAAAAAGCCCAATAAATTTTTACACCAAATTTAATCACCCCCTTTTTAATCTATCACTGCAACTAGCCCGAAAAAATGTAAAAAACAACACCGGGTTAAAATTTTCCTTTTTCGCCCCCCCGGGTTTCGAAACCGAAAAGGATTAGCATTTTTTTATTGTCGCAAATTTACCTGGAACGGACCCATTAACCCGCGAGAAAAGAGAAAAAGCAATAATCTTAAAAGGGCTAACTCTAAATGGGACTCCTTCTATAGCTACGTTTTTCCTTGGAATAAAGAAAAGGGAATGGGTGAGCTTAATTGGGGTATTAAACAAAAAAACGTTTGGAGAGAGAGGTCACCCTTTTTGCCGCGGAATAACAATGTCAGTGGCCTAAGTTGTTTTTCTTAAGTCCCGCTTTTTTCACTGACTTTTCAACTTTTAGGTCGAAAATTTGTATAGTAGTTTTTTTGTAAAAAGGGTAAAGTTTAAACCCCAATTTTTTTCAGTTTCTAAGTTTTTTTTTAGTTAATTTAAGTTACTCGGTTCTTTCCAAATTTTCACGTTTTGGGTATTTATTTCCCCCCTTTATTTCAGGGTTTTTTTTTTTGTTTTTTCGATATTCAATTATTCAATTACTCAAAAGGGGGCGTTTTTTAGCTTATCAGTGATTTTAAAATTTTTATTCATTTTTACCTTCAAGGTTTCTCAGTTTTTCATTTAATTAGTTTAATTCGGGTTTTTTTTCCCTTTTTCAATATTTTTCAGTTTAATTCAAATTAGTCCAGGTTACTCGGGTTTTTTTTTAAGTATTCAGTTATTCTTAAGATGTGGAGAAAAAAAAAGAGTAAAATACGAGATAGATAGAATAGACATACAGATATAGGTATAGATAATAACTGTATATGTTTATGTAATGTTTATATGAATATATATATATTATATATAATTATATATATATATATATAATTATATAATATTATAATGTGGGTGTGTGTGGGTGTGGTGTGTGTGTGGTGTGTTGTGTGTGTGTGTGTGTGTGTGTGTGTGTGTTGGGCAGTGTGGGAATTTGTTTTGTTTGGTTTTGTTTGTTTGTGTGTGTGGGGTTGTGTTGTTTGTTGTGTTGTGGTGGGTGGTGTGTTGTGTGTGTTGTGTTGTGTGGTGTGTGTGTGTGTTGTTTGTGTGGTGTGTGTGTGTTGGGGTGTGTGTGTGTTGGTGTACATATACAGTATTATTATATACTTTATATATGAATTTGAAATACAACGCAAAAAACACACCACACCCAACACCAACCCACACACCACACACACGTGATTTACATAATATATCTAATTAATCTATCTTTTTATCATTTGGTACTATTATTACAAATTACTATTTTTTATTATTCATTTTTTATTATTACCCATACTATCATTATAGTTATTTCCATTATAATTACCAATTTATTTGTTATCATTTATTATTAATTATTTATTTATTAATTATTATTATTAAATTATTTTATTATCATTATTATTATTATCATTATTATTTATCGTAATTTTCTTTAGATCTGCTAATTAAAAATCAAAAAACACCGAGTCCAAGTCAAGTTTGAGGTAATGGAACATCAAAACAAAAAAAATATCCCAGAACAATTACAAAATTAAAAACATCCAGTCCAAAGGTCCACCAATTCACAAATAAAAAAAAAAAATACTTTTCAGATCGATAAGGCTCCCTTTTGAGAAACATGCGCTGTGCTGTTTAAAAACTTTTATTTTTGGACTTCTAATTTTGGATTTTCCGGTAATTCGTTCAAGAAAAAACTTATTCAGTAACCTTTCTTATTATAAGGGGCCAAATGCTCCAAATAACAACAGGCAAAAGTTTTGGTTTTTTAAAAAAAGGCCCGTCCCCTCTTTGCCACTTCTATTTCCAGGTCTTTTTATTAACTTTGATATCTTCTCGAAACACTTTCCGTTGAGACGTTTCTGTCTGAAAGGGGGATGCTCATATCTATAAACAGGCTGGTGGTGGTGTTTAGTTTTTTTTCCCTTGATGGACGATATCTGGGACGATTCGCCTTGTAATTAGTACGATCTGTGTGAAATTGGAAAAAGTCCCCACAAAGATTGTAGCCATCTTTACCTTCGAGTAAAAACTGGCTCTGGAATGGTGTTCGTATCATTTTATATCTTTTTTGTTGTTCCCCGGTAAAAAAAAAAGTGCTTGCAGATCTTCCAATTACAGGGGTTCTTTGCCCATTTTGGGGTTTTT
>NW_023639737.1:5000-20000 GCF_015228065.2 Penaeus monodon
GTTTTAATTTAAATATATATTATTATATATATATATATTATATATTAATATAATAATTTTATATATATATATACATAGTAAACCTAGTGTGAGAAGCAAATTATATGTGAATATTAATTTTTTGTAAATATGTGTTTGTATAAAATAATAAATAAATTATAAAATATATATATAATATAATATATATATTATTTAATATATATATGAAATATAGTTTTTAAATATATTATATATATATTTTTATATATATATAAATATTTATAATTTCATATATTTTATATATAGTAAAATAATATTTATATATGCTATACAAACACAAAAAATTACATAATATATACATTTCCAAAAAACCCTTGCTTGTTTAATAATAACAGTATAAAATAAAAATAATATATAAAATATAAATATATTTAATAAATATATATAAAAATATAAAATATAATTATAGGAAAAGATAATAAAATATAATTTTTTAATTATATTATATAATATATAAAATTTTATAATAAATAATGAAAATGTTTAAAATTTTCAAATAAATTTTACCAAATACTATAATAATAATTTTAATAATAATATATATATATATTATATTATAATATATTATATTTATATTATACTATATATATTATATAATATTTAATATATATATATATATTTTTTTTTATATATATATATTATATAAAAATTTTGGTAATGTATTGTTTATTTATTTAAATATATATATATAAAATATTATATAAAATATATATTTTAATGTATATTTTATTAAAAATTTTTATATATTTTATTATATAATATATATAAATATTATATATATATATATATATTTTATATAATATATTTTATATAATTATATGTTTTGTGTGTGGTGGTGTGGTGTGTGTGTGTGTTTTGGTGGTGGGGTGTGTGGTTGTGTGGTGTGTGTGTTTTTCTGTGTTGTGTGTATGTTTGTTTTTGTGTGTGTGTATGTTTATTATATTTATTTAAATTTTTTTTATTTATATTTATTAATATATATCTATATCTATATATATTTTTAAAATATCTATATATATTATATTTTTATATTATATATATATATATTATTATATATATTATATATTTATAATATATATTTAATATATATATTATGTGTTTGTGTTTTTGTGTGTGTGTGGTGTGTGTGGTGTGTGTGTGTGTGTGTGTGTGTATGTGTGTGTGTGTGGGGTGTGTGTTTGTGTGGTGTGTGTGTGTGTGTTTTGTGTGTGTGTGTGTGTGTGTATGTTTGTGTGTGTGTGCGTGCTTGTTTTATGTTATTTTATATATATATATTATTATATATATTATTATATATATATATATATATATAATATATATATGTAATTATATATATATAATATATATTATAAAATTTATATATATAATTGTGTGTGTGTGTGTGTGTGTGTGTGTGTGGGGTGTGTGTGTACTGAATACTTGCGTGTATGTATGTATATATTAATATATATATATAAAACTATATATATATATATATATATATTATATATTTATATGTGAATATATAAAATATATATATTATATATATAATATATATATATTTTATATATATGGATATGGATATTTATATGTGTATGTATGTGTGTGTGTTTTGGGGTGTGTGTGTGTGTGTGTGTGTGTGTGTGTGTGGGGTGTGTGGTGTGTGTGTGATATCTATAAAAGCAAACATATATACATAATATACATTTATTTATATATAGATGTAAAACTCTCTCTCTCTCTTTTCTCTCTCTTTTCTCTCCCCTCTCTCTCTCTCTCTCTCTTTTCTCTAGATCTCTCTCTCTCTCTTCTCTCCTCCCCTCTCTCTCTCTCTGTCTTCTCTCTCTTTTCTCTCTCTCTCCCTCCTCTTTCTTCCCCTCTTTTTTATATATATATATTTTATAATTTTTATATATTTACAATTTTAATATTATTAAATTTTTATAATATATATTATATATTATATATATATTAAAAATAATTTTTGTTGTGTGGATTAGGTGTGTGTGTATTATTTATATTATTTTTATCTATAATTATTTATTTTAAAAAATAATTATTATCTATTAATATATATATGTATATATATATATTATATTTATTTTTTTATTTTATTTTTTGTGTGTGTGTTGGTGTGGTGTGTGTGTGTGTGTTGGTGTTGTGTGGTCTGTATGTGGTGTTTGTTGTGGTGTGTGTGTGTGTGGGGGTTGTTTTTTGCCCCCTTTTGTAATAAGTTTTTTTTTATTTTTTAAAATTATTTTTTTTTATATTTTTAATCAAAAATTATCATATACTTTTTTTTTTTTTTTTTTATTATTTATATATATATTTAATTTATTATTCACACCCACACCCGCCCCCAACACATAACCACCCACACCCCCCCAAACCACCCCAACAAAAAAATATTTTTGTGCTTGTGTGTGTGTGTGTGTGTGTGTGTGGTGTGTGTTTTTGTGTGGTTTTCTGTTGTGTTTTGTGTGTGTGTGTGTGTGTTTTTTGTTTTTTTGTTGTGGTATTTATATTTTTATAATATTATATTTTTTTTAATATTAATATATAATATATATATATAATATTTTAAATAATATATATAATAATATATAATTATTATATATATATATATATATATATTTAAATTATATATATTTGTGTGTGTGGTGTGTGTGTTGTGTGTGGTGTTTTGTTGTGTGTGTGTGTGGTAGTGTGTAAGGGACAGATCGGTCCCCTTCATGCGTACATGAATGTAAAGTAGGCCAGTGCCGGACGTAATCTGACCTTGACGAAACCACAAACCGCAAACCGCAAAAAATTCCCACAAAACAAAATCAATACCCGGAAATCATTATACTTTCACATGGCATTTTATTTCGTACTGCGCACATAAAGAAATAATGAAAAAAATGATATACTACAGATATTTCCCTCCAATGCAGGAAACCGGTGACAAGATTAATGATCACAGCGTAACTAAAACAACCTTATCGAGAGTGAAAGCGGTAATGTGGTGACAAAATGGGAAACCACCTTCATGTACGTACATAAATGTGAAAGTAGGCCAGTGACCGGACGAATCAGTGACCTTGACAAAACCACAAACCGAAAAACCGAAAAAAAATGTCCAAAACAACATAAATCAATCCCCGGAAATCTTTAAACCTACTTTCACATATTTTTATTTCACATGAGCATCTAAGAGAAAAATGAAAAAAATGATATACTAAGATGAGTATCCCCCCAATGCAGGTAACCGTGACATAGATTAATGATCACAGCGAACTACACAACCTTACGAGAGTAAAACGGGATAATGTGTGGAAAAATCGACCACCTTCATGTAGTACATGAGGAAAGTAGGTCAGGACCGTGACTAATCGTGACCTTGACAAACCCCACAACCGAAACCCAATTTTTCCACAACAAATAAAAAACCCCGGGAAATCATTAACCCATTTCACATATGCTTTTTTGTTCGTAATGACGCACAAAAGAGAAAAAATAAAACAAAAATGTACTACAGACGAGGATCTCCTCCTGCAGGTTGACTGAAAAATGATCCCCGCGTAACCACAAAACCTTGTCAGAGTGAAAGCAGTAACCACCGAACCGTAGCAATATGACTAAACCACACCTTACAGTCCAAAATAGTACATATAAGAAAAAGATGACCAATATCCGAAACCAAAATCTTTCCCCGTAGGCAGATCTAAGATGACCCCAACCCCGGGCCCCTCCCTCCACACCGCAAATTCACCAGTTTAAACTTGTACCGAGATCGAGAATTTGATTTGTTACAGACGGGGGAAACCGTCTCTCCCAATATAAAACGAAAAATCAATAAAATAGGCCCAAAAGGGTCTGCTTGCCCGATAATTTCTGCTCCTCCTCATGTACCAGAGATAAGAAACAATTTAAAGTGAAAAGGGATTTAAAAATTCGTCATACAATTATCCCTTTATTTTCGTTTGTATAAACACTTGGGCAATATGCCCCAGTTTGTTTTAACTGAATCGAAAATTTAATCTGTCGACATTGATCACCCTCTTATTCATCATAATCCTAAATGTCCCTCTAATGATGCCTAACGCGCTCACCTAAAGGGATTCTCCTCCTCTCCGAAGTAATAAAAAAAATCTGAATAGAGGAAAAAAAAGCACCAAACAAACAAAATGCCCCGTGCTGACATACGAAAGCCCGGAACGGGGAACACCGCCTTCCGTCCTACGCCCCCGATCCCTTTCCCCTTTATCCCGATAGGAACAATAATGGTAGGGGAAGAAACGCAAACAAACAATAGCAAAAAGACCGTGGACGTACTAGTTCCCCCATTCCCCCCCCCTCCCCCCCCCACACACCAAATTTCACCAGTTTAAATTTTTTTAACTGAATCTAAACCGTCGACGAGGGGACCCCCTTCAATTACTAATCCTAATGTCCCTCTAATATACTAATACGCTCACCAAAAGGTGTCTTATCCTCTCCAAGAAATAAAAAGAATAAGAAAAGGGAAAAGCACAAAAATAAAAACAAAAATGCTACCTGGACACACGAAAAGTCCAGAACAGGAACCCTCCATCCCCCGACCCCGCATTCCCCCCTTTTCCGTTACGGAGCAATAGGGAAAAATCTTGAACTCGGTTACGTTAAATCCCCCAAAAAATCCCAATATTAAAAATTCATTGCAATCAAAGGATTTTAAAATACGTTGCTGTAATCATATTCTTTTTTAAAGGGTCTTAATATCCTTTAGTAAAAACAAAGACCAAAAATAAAAAATCATATCGCCCAATTTCAAAAACGAGGATGATAATATGATCATTTTTCTATTAAAAGGGGTATGACGGTGGTGGGCACTTCGTTTGAGGTGAAACCCAAACCAAAAAAAGGAAATCCTTTTTTAACCCTTACAAAATTTGACAATGTCGCATTACGAAAATTTAAAAACAAAAATATATGCATAGATATACCTTTCTCATCCATATGCATTTAAAAAAAAAAAAACTTAAAAGCCATAATCAATACTTTAAAAATTTTTACAAATCTAATATAACAAAGATGCAACTCAAATAAATATCTCAACAAAAATTTTTAACTTCGCGGGAACGTTTTGAAAAAACTTGCGAACTCCTCTCTTTTTTTAACATGTTTTATCTTTTCTTACATCCCAAGGTATTTTCAAAATAAAAATAAAATTCAGTGAAAGGATCATGAACTCTTTTTGTACCCAACGCCTTTAATATAATTTTTCAAGAAAAAAAAAATCGGTCCAACAGGTGATAAAAAAAAAGATAAAAAAAAAGGGCTTATTTTTTTTGTGTAAATGAAAGCGATAACTCCCCACTACGCACGTTGAAAATTGCGGTTATCAACAGTTAATCAAAATAAAACAGGTGGAAACCCCTAATAAGAATAAAACAGAAATTTTTTTCCCTTTTAGCTATCTTACATCCTAAGGCATTTTTTCTAAAAAAAAATACAATTCACTCAAAGGATCAAACTCTTTTTGACCCCAATGTCTTTATTAGACTTTCACAAACACACATCCTAACAGGCGGAAAATAAAAATAAAAAAAATAACAAGCTTAAATTTTCTGTGTAATGTAAATGCGAAAACCAATCTATCCCTTTGAAAATTTCAGCTTATACAACAGTTTAATTACCTAAGGGGTTGAAAAGTCCCCGGTTTTTTTTCATTTAGAGCCCATTAAAATTTTATTTTCAACGCATCTGCGCGAGACAAAGAGGGGTTTCCCCCTCCTTTTTTCCACCCTAAACATTAAATTATTTTCAACTAGGACCCAACCTTCCCCAGGCCGAACCATTATTTTTGCAAATTAAACCCTAAAGGGGGCAATGCGGTATTTTTCCTAAAATGTTCCCGCCTCAGCTCTCAATTTTTTACATCTACAATGCAAATGGGAAAATATTTTTCAGTTTCCCCAAGAAAACTCTGTGCCGCCAATACAGTCTTCTCTTTATATAAAAAGACCAGGGTAAACATCGATTAGGGACCTTTTTTTAGATGATAAAAAGAAAAGATGATTAAAACAGGGGCGGACTGTTTTTCAGTAATTTATCCCCCCCCAAAATTGTCTATAGTACCTCCCACAAGTTATACGAAGAAAAGGAATATGAAACGGTAACCACAAATTTTTGGTTACATATTTTTCTTTCTCTAGCAAATATCTTTTTTGTCTCCTACGGAAGGGAAAAAAAATTTGTAAAAAGACCAAAAAAACCCGGCCGGGGGAAAAAACCCACTAAATTTTACTCTCGATTTCCTGCCATGGTCTTTCTCCCCGTCTACAAACATGCTAAAAGAGACGGGGCTAAAAATTTGCTATCTTTAAGTGGGGGACTACGGCGATTTTTGAGATTGTAGTTTCATTTATCTAGTAAAAGTTTTGTCTCCTACAAAAGGGAAAAATTTTAAAAAAGGACACAAATAACCTTGCCAAGGGTTAATTAAACCCAAATTTTACCCCCCGTTTCCCGTCATTGCCTTTCTACAAATATCAGCAAGAGATGAGCTAGTAATTTGTTATTTTTTAAAGGAGATCACCTCCCCCGGACAGGGGTGATTTTTAGGGGAAAAAGTACATTCACCCACCGCTTTTTAAGTAAAAATGCATTATTTTCTAAAAATCTCCCTATTCAAAGAGAGAAATTTTTTTTTACGTTGGCATAAATAAAACTTGCACCCGATCTTTTTAATATTTTCTAAATATCTTTACAAATCATACCAAATAAAAAAAATATATATATTTAAACTCCTTTGCCTATGATTTTCACTATGTCCCTAGTTTTTGTATGCAAAAACTTTTAAAAGGCCCCTTAAATTATTTTTATCTTCAAAATCAAAACCCCTGTAAAACAAGAAGGTTTTTCATTTGATTTTTTTTCCCTTTTTAGAACTATGTCTTTATAAAAAACAAAAAACTTTTAAAGATATAAAAAAGAGGTAAAAAATAAAACTCCCCATGTTATAAAGTTTTTTAAAATTGTACGGTATTGGGACAATGACAAAGCAAATTCGCCTAAAGCGGGGATTTTTTGCCCAAGGATATGTTTCCCCCTGTGAGAAAAAAAAAATATTTTAGTGACACCTCATGCGAGGGATCTTGCAGACAGTGCGATTTCCAACTAATGCGTTTTTTTTTTTTTTTTTTTTAAACCGAGTTAAAAACACTATATTTTAATTTTTTAAATAAAAACTTTCTTTGAAAATAAAAAAAAAAAGGTGTTTTCTTGTTGTGTGTCTACTTAGTTTTCTTGTTTTACGGGCATAAAGGGTATATGACGAGCAAATACAGTCGGGGGGAAAGTTTAGAAAAAGGGTTGAAAATCCAGTCCTACAGGGAAAAGCCGCACCCAAAAGCAATATTTTCAAAAATGACAAGAAAAAAAAAGCATTTCGTTTAGGAGAAAAAATATTCGCATTCCCTCAAATAAGGGGGGGGAAAAGCTTTTTTTTTCATAACTTAGAGAAAAAAAACCCCCTTTTTTAAAATACAAGGGTATTATTGAAGTAAATGTATTGAACGAGCAGTTTTTTCGACTTGGGAAATATGGTAATTTTAAAATGTTATAGCATTGCTATCATCTTTAAAAAAAAGTCTTATTATTAAAAGTTCCAAAACTTGATAATGCTGGAAATATCAAAAAACGGACAACCCAGACAGGTATCAGGGAATCCCCCTGTTTGTCACGAATAATGACTTCACGACAAGTAAAACCTTTAAAAGAACGTGCGAAGTGAGGAAGGCGAACAATAGAGCGAACCAGGGAAAGTCTTTTCTCTTTTCCTTTCGTGAAAAATGCATATTTTAATAAATTTACAATGGAAATCGCACCCATTAAATCATTTGCCCAAAGGGAAAAACCCCCATGTTCTAGATAGCTAGAAAGTTTTAGAAATGCTCGCCTCGGTTTTTGTCTTCGTAGCACATCGTTCTTCACCCCCACTCTTTCCGCTAGCTCACGCTCTTTTCTCCCTATAAAACATGCCATTCTTGTTGGCGAGCCTCCCCCTTCTCCTAAATCTGCTCCTCCTCCCCTCCCCTCGACTAACGCGATTTTTTTTCCGCGAGGATGTAAAAAAGGGTTTGTTTTTAAATCAAAATTGGGGAGCTATAACATAATTTCACAAAACCCAAAAATGTTTGACTTTGATTGACTTAGTTTTGGGGGTGCTTATGCCATATAAGTTGGGGTTTCCCTTGCGAAGAAAACTAAAATTTATAAAAAGAAATAGTCTTTCATTATTAGTATAAAATAAAAATTACTCGTATGACAATACAAACACATAGAAAAAACATTTGCCCGTAATTTGTCAAAATGTATAATTCCATCATTCACATTAAATTTTGCTTCTCGCTTTCCTCGCAATTATTTATTTTTTCCCTTTCCAGACAATACGAGGGGTAACAGGGCCGATTTGCTGTCTTGGGGCATGTCACCTCGTGGGAAGGAGCTTCAATTCTGATAAGGCTTATAAAACAGCACCCGCATCCGATCTTTTACTCTAGTAATTTCCCAAAATTTTCCCTTATGAAAAAAGTGAAATTTTTTTATTTTTAAAGAAAATAATGCTACCAAGGTTAAAATTATTTTTTTTTGCATAAAGCCCATCTAATTTTGTTATAAAGAAAAAAAAACCCAAATCCCCCAAATAATTGTCCAGCGAGACAAGAAAATACTCTGAGAATGCTGTACTTTTTCACACAAAATGTGCGACCGCCAAGGGCCTCCTCCAATGCCTTTTAACAAAACTTTTATTTGGCGGTTACTTTATAACTTCAGCATTAAACTGCCAACGTTTCAGCGTCTTCTTCGTCGTCAGATAATATTTCCCCCTTAAATGTTGACCGCAGCCTGCGAGGGACTCATATTCCCGCAGGGCCCCCCACTCATCACCGACCGGATGCGCGCGCGGGGAAGTAAACCCCGCGGCGCCGGCGGAGGGCGGCGAGGGGGCGGCGGCGAGGGCAGCGGGGGGCGGCGGCGGCGCGGAGGGGGGTGAGGGCGACGGAAGGGCGGTGGAGGCGACGGGGCGTTTTTTTAATTTTTTTTTTTAATTATAAAGGTTCTCTTCCCCTCTCTTTTCCCCTCTTTTTTCCTCTCTCTCTCTTCTCTCCTCTCTCTATATAATATATAAAATTATATAATATTATATATATATATTATATATATATATAATATCCCTTGATAAAAAAAAGGGATAAAAATATCTTGTATATTAGAAAAAAAAGGGGTTTGAAAAATACTGCCCCAGGCAAAATATGAAATCCCGGAAAGTCGGTTTTTCTACTGAAAAAAACACTGCAAAATTAGCGAAATAAAACTTTCTTGATATCAAAGAACTTTTATAAGAAGCCCCTCCCCTGTCGCCGCCCTCGCCGCCACCGCCGCCCTCCGCCGCCGCCGCCGCCCTCCGCTGCCCTCGCCGCCGCCGCCCTCGCCGCCCTCCGCCGGCGCCGCGTGCGGTTTTACTTCCCCGCGCGCGCATCCGCGTCGGTGATAGGCGGCCGTGCGGGAATATAATCCCTCGTCAGCTGGGTCACATTACAGGGAAAATATATCGACGGAAGAAACCTGATAACGTTTTCAGTTTACATGCTGAAGATTATAATGTAACCGCCAAGTAAAAATTTTGTTTCAAGGCATTGTGAGGGGTGCCCCTTTGGGGGCGCACATTTTGTGGAAAATTAAACATTTTCAAGTATGTACTTGTCTCGCTGGACAATGTATTGGAGGATTGGGATATTTTTCTTAATAAAAAGGTTGATGGTGCTTTTTTTGCAAAAAATACATATATTGTACCATTGGGAAGCATTATTTGTCATTTAAGAATAAAAATTTTAAATTTTACATAAGGAAATTTTGGGAAATTACTACATGTAAAGACTCGGATGCGGTTGCAGTATTTATAACCTTTTTATCAAATCTGAATGCTCCTTCCGAAAGAGGTGACTGCCCAAGACGCAAAAAAGTGCCCTGTTACCGGGGGGGGGGGATTTGTCTGGAAAAGGGAAAAAAAAAATAATTGCGAGGAAAAAGAGAAGCAAAACTTTAATTGAATGATGGAATTATACATTCTGACAAATTTCGTGGGAAAAGTTTGTACATTATGATTTTTGTTTGTTACAGTAATTTTTATTTTTTACTACTAAAAAAGACATATTACTGTTTTTTTCAAATTTTTTTTTTCTTCGCAAGGAAACCCCAAGCTTGATAGGTATAAACACCCCCATTCTGTCAATCAATGTCAATAATTTTATGTTTGTGAAGTTATGTTATCTCCAAAAATGATTAAAAAACACCTTTTTTCATCCCCGCGGTAAAAAACAAATCGCGCTTGTCGAGGGGAGGGGGAGGAGGGGCAAATTTTTGGGGAAGGGGGAGGCCTGCCAAAAAAGAATGGCAGTTTGATAGGGAAACAGAGGGAGCTAGCGACGAGTGGGTTGAAGAAGATGTGTACGAAAAACAAAAACCGAGGGGAGCATTTCAAAAATTTTAGTATCTAAACATGGGGGTTTACCTTGGGCAAAAGATTGAATGGGGGGCGATTTCCATTTTAATTCATTAACTATGCTTTTCACAAAGGAAACGAGAAAAGTACTTCCCTGGTGTCGCTTATTGTTCGCCTCTTCCTCACTTCCCCCGTTCATTAATGGTTTTACTATGTCGGGGAAGTCATTATCTCTACAAGCAGGGGGATTCCCTGATACCTGTTGAGGTTTCCGTTTATAGATATTGCCTGGAGCATTTTCAGATTTTTTGGGAAAGGGATCTTTAGATAAATAAGACTTTTTATTAAAGATGTAGCAAGCTATAAAATTTTTTAAAACTTCCATAATTTTTCCCAAATCTGAAAAAAAGCTCAGTTCATATACATTTACTTAAAAAATCCCCTTGTATTGAAAAAAGGGGGGTTTTGCTTTTTCTAAGTTATGAAAAAAAGCTTTTCCCTCCCCTTTTTATGAGGGAATGCGAATATTTTTTTTTCCTAAAAGAATGCTTTTTTTCTTGTCTTTAGAAAAAAATTGCTTCGGATCGGCTTTTTCCCTGAGGGCTGTGTTTTTAACCCTTTCTCTAACTTCCTCTCGACTGTAGTTGCTCTCATATACCCTTTACTGCCATGTAAAACAAGAAATCTAAGTAGCACACAACAAAAAAGCCCTTTATTTTTTTTTTTTTTCAAGAAGTTTGATTAAGAAATATAATATATAGTTTTGATAAATCGGTTAAAAAAAAGAAAAAAAAAAAAAAGCATTTGTTGGAAAATCGCATGCTGTCTGCAAGATCCACGCATCGAGTGGGGCACTAATATATTTTTTTTTTTTTCCAGGGGTAAAAATATCCCTTTGGGCAAAAATCCCCGCTTTAGGGGAATTTGACTTTTCTTTTCCAAAACACGTCAATTAAAAGCTTTATAACAGGGGGGTTATATTATTTTTACCTCTTTTTTTTATATTTATAAAAGTTCTTTTTTTGATAAAAACTTTGCTAAAGGGAAAAAAAATCGTGAAAGCTTCTTGTTATACAGGGTTTTGATTTTGAAGATAAAAAAAATTTAAGGGCCTTTAAATTTTTCGCACTACAACAACTAGGGACTAGTGGAAAAATCATAGGCAAAGGATTTTAAAATAATTTTTTTTTTTCATTTGGTATACTTTTTATAAAATTCAGAAAAAAATTAAAGAATCGGGTTCAAGTTTTATTCAGTGCCAATAAAAAATATTTCTCTCTTTTAATAGGGAAATTTTAGAAATATTGCTGGTTTTCTTAAAACGTGGCTAATGTACTTTTTCCCCTAAAGTAATCACCCTAGTCCGGCGGTGGGTTCGTCTTTAAAATAACAACTTTTTCTAGCCCATCTCTTCTGCTATTTGTAAAAGGCCCAAAGCGGGGAAAACGGAATAAAATTTTGGGTTAATTAACCCCTTTTGGCAAGGGTTTTTTGTTCCTTTTTAATTTTTTCCCGTTCTTGTAGGAGCCAAAAAAAAAATATTTACTAGAAAATGAAACACAATCATCAAAAATCGCCGTATCCACTTAAAGATAGCAACTTTTTTAGCCCCGTCTTTATAGCGTTTGTAACTGGGAGAAAGACCTGGCCGGGAAAACGAGAAAAAAGTTAGTTGGGTTATTTCCCGTCGCAGGGTTATTTTGGGCTTTTTACAAAATTTTTCCCGTTCCTGAGGAGACAAAAAAGCATATTTGCTAATGAATGAAAATATAGTAAACCCAAAATTAGTGGTTACCGTTTCATGTTTTCCTTTTTTGTAATACGTAGGGAGGTACTATAACATTTTGTGGGGGGGGATAAATTTCTGAAAAGCTAGCCGCCTTTTTTTAATTCATCTTTTTTTTATATATCAAAAAAAAAGGATCCCCAATCGAGTTTACCCTTGGTCTTTTTTTTCAGAAGAGAATGCACTGTAATTTGGGGTGCCAGATTATACAAGGGGAAACTGAAAATATTTCCTAGTTTGCATTGTAGTTGTACAAAAAAGGAGTGAGGCGGGGAACATTTAGGGAAAATACCCCATTGCCCTTGAGGTTAATTAGCAAAAAAATAATGGTTTTGGGACGTGGGGGCAGGGGTGGGCCTAGTTTATAGATAATTAACTGTTTAATGGAAATGGAAGGGGAAACCCCTCTTTGGGGCTCGCGCAGATGCGTTTTTTAAACCCTATTAATGGGCTCTAAAAAAAAAAAACCCTGACTTTTCAAACCCTTTTTGGTAATTTAAAATGTTTTAAGCCTGAAAATTTTCAAAATTTTGAGATGTGGTTTTTCGCATTTTCATTTACCAGAAAATTTAAGCTTGTTATTTCATTTTAATTTTATTTCCCCCTGTTAGGAGTTGTTTGTGAAAATCATAATAAAGACTTGATACAACAAGAGTTTCATGATCCTTTTTAGTGAATTTTATTTTTTTAGAAAGATGCCTTTAGGATTAAGATACTAAAAAAGTTAAAAATTTCTGTTGTTATTCTTATTTGGGTTTTCACCGTTTATTTGATTAACCTTTTGTATAAGCCTGCAATTTTCAAAACGTATGGTTTATCCATTTTCATTTACACAAAAAATATAAGCCTGTTATTTTTATCTTTTTGTTTACCCTGTTAGGACGCGAGTTTGTTTCTTGAAAGTTAATTAAAGGGTTTGGTCAAAAAAGAGTTTTTATGCCTTTTTACTAATTTTTATTTTTATTTTGAAGATACCTTTGGAGTAAGAACGACTAGTATAACATGTTAAAAGAAGGGGATTTTGCAAATTTATCAAACGTTTTCCCCCGAAGTTAGAAATTTCTGTTGAGATTTCTTTTAGAGTTGCATCTTTTTATATTAGCATTTGTAAACATTTGTAAAGATATGATTTTGGGCTTTGCAAGTATTTTTTTTTTTATATTGCATATGGAGTGAGAAAAGGTAGATCAATGCTATATTTTTGTCTTTATTTACTAATGCGAAAATTGTCAAAACTTGTAAAGGGGAAAAAGGATTTTCCTTTCTTGGTTGGGTTTCACCCCAAAACGAGGTGCCCACCCCCGTCATTACCCCTGAATAAGAAGAAATGATCTATTTCATCCTCGTTATATGAAAACGGGCATTGATTTGTATTTGTGTCTGTTTGTTTGTACTAAAAAGGGATTATGAAGCCTTAATAAAAAACTATTGTTAACAAGATTTTTTAATCCTTTTGTTGCTGAATTCTTAATATTGGGATTTTTGGGGTTTAAAGTAACCGACGTGTCAAGACTTTTTCCCTTATTGCTCCGTAAAAGGAAATGGGGGGGAAGGGGCGGGGGGTGGACTTCCCCGTTTTCGGACTTTTTCGTGTGTCAGCAGCTGTATGCATTTTTTTTTTGATTTTTGCTTTCCTCTTATTTTATTCTTATATTGCTTTTGGGGAGGGGTAAGACACCCCTTTTGGGGAGCGTTTAGTCATCATTAGAGGGACATTTATGGTTATGGAATTGAAGGGGTGGGGCACTCTCCCCGTAGCAGGATTATTATGATTCAGTTACAAAATTTAAAAAATGTGAATAGTGGGGGGAGGGGAGGGGGGGGGGAGGGGAAAGGGGGGGAACTAGTACGTCCACGGGCTTTTTTTGCTATTTGTTTGTTTTTCGTCTTCTCCTTACCATTTTGCTTCCATCGGGATATGAGGGAATTGGGTCGGGGGCAGTAGGAAAAAGGGAAGGGGGGTTTTTCCTTTTCTCGGACTTTGCGATGCAGCAGCTGGGTGCAGTTGTTTTTTTGTGTGCTTTTTCTTCCTCTTATTCAGATTTTTCTTATTACTTCGGGGGGGAGGAGACATCCCTTTAGGTGAGCGCGTTAGGCCAAAATTGAGGGACATTTAGGATTATGATGAAATTAAAAGGGGATCACCGTCTGTAGGGATTAATTATCGATTCATTACAAGATAAAAAAATGGTGCATATTTCCAAAGTGTTTTACAATCGAAATAAAGGGGGAATATTTTTATACGAATTTTTTTTAAACCTTTTCCCTTAATTGTATTCTTATCTCGGTACAGTGAGAGAGGGCAAAATTTTCGGTCATTAGCAACCTGTGTACCTATTTATTTTTTTTTTGACAGTTTCAGTCATTAGGAAGACTTTTCCCTCGTCGTAACGAATCAAATTTTCGTCCGGTACAAGTTAAAAAATGGTGAATATTGCGGGGTGGGTGGGAGGGGCGCGGGTGAGTCATCTGTAGCATCTGCCTACGGGTATGATTTCGGTTGGATATTGGTCATCTTTTTTCTTTGATGTTTCTATTTTGGACTTAAGGTGTGGTGTTAGTCATCATTAGCCGGTCTGGTGGGTTTCTGCTTTCACTCTCGACAAGGTTTTTTTGGTTTTCGCGGGACATTTTATCTATGTCAACCTGCATTGAGGGATCCCCGCTGTAGTACATTTTTGTTTCATTATTCTCTATGATGCGTCATGTACGAACATAAAAAGCA
>NW_023639737.1:25000-44161 GCF_015228065.2 Penaeus monodon
TGGTCGCTTCCTTGAAAAGTTTTCCATGCCCCTTCCAAAGGGTAAAGTTCAACTGGAACCCAGGTGACCTATTGATGGGTTCTAAAATTGGAGAATGCCCCCCCAAATTTGGGGAATTTGGAAATTGGGGAGTTTTTGGGTTCAGTAAATCTGCATTACTCTTAAAAACAAGGATTCCAAAGGGCCCTTCCTCGGGGGTTTTGCACAAAGTGTCCCCCCGAGGTGAGCCGACCTTTTAAATCTCCCAAGATTTAAAATTTGGATGTGACAATTGCCCAAGTAGATTTTCCCAAAATCTTTAAAGTTGAGATTATGTGGGGGGGGGGTTTAATGGATGAAACAGTTTAAGGTCGTGTCAACCCATTCTCACCCCTTCACCTGCAGGGGTTGCCTGCGGGTGGATGGCCTGGAAGGGAAATTTTTGACGTACCATTGCTGCTACTCCTCCATGGGGCCCCTTGTAAAAGGTCCCTTTTAAAGGGGCCCTTAAAAATTTGGAAATTCCTCTCGGGGAAAGGGTACAATTTTCCCTGGTCAAAAATCTCTTGTAACTTACACAAACTGGATTAAATAAACCCTATCAAAATGTTGCAGTTTTTCCCCTTTTTGCATAAATTTCCCCTGACATTTTTTCCTTTTGGAAATTAGGGATCCATTTTTCTTTATATTTTTCTTCTTTAAGGTTTTTGGGGCAGCACCTGTGGTAAAGGTTTGCCTCACACCCTTTTTGGGGTTTCCCCCCTTTTTCCAGGACCCCTGGGGGGACCTTTTTTAATGGTTGTTTCCCTGGGGAAATTTTTTTCCCCCACAGGTTCAGGATTTTTTTCCCGGAGCAAAGAAACGGACCTGCCCTTTTTGCTTCAGGGGCTTTTGCCCTAGCAGCAGGGGCCCCCTTTGGGGAATTTGGGGGGGCAGCGGGGGCTGTCACCTTTTGGGGCCTCTGGACCCTTAAAATGATGGCCCCAAAAGACCAAATTTGGGAGGAGGAGTCTCCTAAATAGACCCCTCACTCCTACTGGGACCTCAAGCCCCCCCATCGCGGCAAGGCGGCTTCCGTTAGGGGGGTGGGGGAGTTTGGGCCCCAATATTGGGACCCGGACCAAGGGTACCCATACAATAGGGATCCCCCAGTGGGGGGATGAGAAAAATGGCTTCCGGGTGCCCCAAGCTTATGAGAGGGGATGTGCACCCACCCCTGGTTCATTCCATTTTTGGCCCAGGAAACTCTGCCACGTGGGGTTTGCCTTGCGTGGAACCCCATTTACAGGAGACAGGAGCCCCTAAAGGGTTTGGGGGCGATGCGCTGCTGCGCCCTGCAGCTAGCAACACACCTTTTTGGGTTTCCTTTTTTGGTTAGAGGGGTTTGGCTTGATCAAGGCCCAGTCAAGCCCAATGGGCTGGCCCAAAATGGCTGGTTTAAAGCGGTCTATTTAGTGGGAAAGGCCCCAATGGTCCCGCGACTCCCATTGTACTGTAATAGTGGTTTGGGTTTAATTTCCTCATTACCCCTTTTGGCTTTGGGGGAGATTTTGAGCCCCAACTAAGTTTTCCCCTCTTTGGCCCTCCATGGGGGGGGGGGGTTTGGGGAAAATAAAAGAATTTCAATTTGTAGAGCCCTAAAAAATTTACAAAGACCCTTTTTTCCCCTCCCTGCCCGCCCTACGCAACCCCTCGACCACCCCCTCGGAAAAATCACGTATTGTAAATTTTAAACCCTTTTCCTGCTTCCAAAGGGCAAAAAAGGGGAAATCGTAAGGGTTTCCCCGGGCCCTCAAAAACCCCAGGTAAAAAGGGGGAAAAGTCCCCCTCAGTCCCAAAAGGGAAAAATCTTCCCTGGAAAAATATAAAAAACTTTTCATTTTACTAAGTACCTAGTGGGAAGACCATTGATGGTGTATCAATCAGGGATCTTGATTTTTTTCGAAGTTAATCAAAAAAATTTTTTAAAAGTATGCCAACGTGATCCTCGAATCCCCCCAACACGAGAGGGTTACCCCGGATAGTTGGGGTTTTCCCATACCAGAAAAGAGTGAAGGTTCCCCGCGTGGATATGCGAATTCCCGGGGCTCAAGTTTTATGTTTCCTCCTCACAAAACCCCCAATCGTGTAAAAGGGGATTTTTTTTTCCGAGACCTGATGAGGTATTTTTAAAGAAAAACTTTTAGAGGAACTAGAGAATGTAGTGGCAGTAAAAAGTTTTAGGAAGAAAAATTTAGGGTTTGGAAAAAAGTCGAACCAAAATCTTTTTCTAACTTTTAAAACATTAGTCCCTTTCCCGAAAACGGTTTTTGTTAGCATTTGGGACCACCCCCAAGGGAAAACCTATGTCCCAACCCTTGCGGGCTTCCACTGCCAGGGTTAAGGGCATGGAGCCAATCTTGCCGTTTTTTAAAAAAAATTGGGGAACCAAAATTATGTGTAAAGGGGTGGTTTTCAACAGGTCATCAAGGAATTACAACTGTCCAGGTCCAAAATGGTTTTCCAATGCAAAAAGGCTCATGAAGCTTCTTTAAAGCAGTGTAAAAAAAGGTACAAAAATTTTAAAAGGGAAATATTGGTTAAAAAAACAAGGAAAAGTTATTTTTTCCCAAAGGAAAACGACGTGCCCCTGTGCTATTTTCCCCAGCCAGGTAAGGCCCTTTTCTTCGGGTTTAGCCCCTCCTCCCTTTCCCCCCAACCCCTTGCCCTCTAATGCTTCTTACAACCCACACTCTGCCACTTTCTTTAACCCCTTTGGTCGGAAATTGTGACACTGCCTCTGGTGATTTCCACCAGAAAAAGGAGTAGGAGGAGGGGGCTATTTAGGGACTCCTCCTCCCCAAAATAAGGTCTTTGGGGGCCAACATTTAAGGCTCCAGAGGGGCCCCAACGGGACAGCTCCCGCGCCCCCACATCCACAGGGGCCTCTTCTGCTAGGCAAATCCCCGAAGTAAAGGCTCAGGCAAGGGGCCCTTTGCCCAGGCAAAGGAATCCTGAAAACCGGGGCAAACGGGCTCCAGCTGCCCCAACATCCACAGGGGGCCTTTTTGCTGCTGACAAAAACCCTGAAGCAAAGGTCCGGTCCGTTCTTTGCTCGGCAAAGAAATCCTGAACCTGGGCCAAGGGAAAACCATTAAAAAGGTACTTCCCAGGATCCGGACAATGCTGAATTTTTAAAAGGAAATTCGTCTGCTAACGGACAGTGACGTCCACTACGGGCCAAATCCCCATGGCGGAAATATTTCCCAAAGTCTGTTTTTGCTCTTTTTACTTTAAAAACTTGCTTGTAAAAATAAACTTTTTTTGAATAAATATGTTTTCTATTAAATATTCTTTTTTTTATTTCCAAATGATAACGAAAAATTTCTGAGAAAACAAATTTTAATTTAAAAAACACTACAAAGCGAACCATCCAAATACGGAAAATTTCCACTTTAAAAACCTTGGACGCGGGCTGCCAGCTAGTGAAGAGCAATTTACGGGGGGGAGAAAACATCGGGTTTACTTTAGCCGGGGTGTGAGGGCTGGTGCAAAAAATAATCCGTAAATATTTGCATTACAAAAATTTTGTAAAATTTTTGCAATAAAAAAGTGCATTCCCGCCTCCCAGAAAAACATCAATGGGGTTTTCTTTTTGATCGTATAATTGAAGGGACACTTAAAAATTTTTGAAAAAAATCCCAAAACTTTTATTTTTATATATGTTTTAATATGTTTTTTCCCTATTATTTTTACTTTATATGTTTTGTAATTTTTTTTAATAAAAAACGTTGGGTTTATGTCATTTTTTGTTTAGCTTAATCATTCTTAATGTTTGAATATGGGAAATATGTTAAAAAACCCCGATACATTAAGATTAATTTATTAAAAATTTATGTTAGGGTTTTTTTTTCGTCTTTTTAATATCAATATTTTATAGAATATTTTACCCAAAATTTTTTAATTTTTTAGATTTGGGTCCCCCGGCAAAAATTCCAGGAAAATTGGGGTTTTGGGAAATGACAACTTTTGCCTTGGCTTTTCAAGAGTGCCTCTGCAACACCCAAAGGGCCCATTGCCAAATTTTTGCCATAAGCAAAAATTTGTGGCCCAGATCTCATCCAATTTTAAAAGCCCGGGGGTCAAGGGAAAACGTGAGTCTCGAGGAGAGACGGAAGGGAAAAACAGGGCTAAGGGTCGGGATACGGGGGATGCAGCATCCCGGAGAGAGGATTATTTCAATTTGGGATTCTCTTGGCTTTTTTGGGAACTGTGCCTTCATTTATGTTCTTAGCAAGCATTTAATTTTCCATTTAGGTAACCTTTTTTTTTTTTCCCTTTTTGAAAGAATTTGAAAAAAAAAAATGTATAGTTTCATTCCACGCCCTCCCTTTTTTTTGAATCCTTTGATTGCCTTGAGATATCATGGCAAAACTTTATTACCCAATAAGCAGGGATTTTAATTATTTTATTATTTCAGGCCCGGGTGATGGGATGATCGACTTCACAAAAAATGTATCCCGAAAATCCCGTATAGCAGCAAAAGGTGCTACATAGGAAAAAAGGGGGGCGTATTACTAGCAGGGTGGGGGATTTGGGGAAAGAAAAGTTTAATTTTCAAGCTAAACAAAAAAAATTTTGCCTTTATCATAGATGAAATACCGATTGGGGTCATTAAAATAAAACTTTCGCCTACCGGGAAAATTTTTGACCAAAAGGAAAATTGGGTGCAAAACAGAAATGCTAAAAAGGTTAATGTCTATGCTGAAAATCTGGGGGCCCACAGGGGAAAAAAAAAAAAGTTTGTTTAAAATCCTTTTTAAACTCCTTTTAAAATTTCTGGAAACCCCTTGTTAAACCGGGGATTTGCAGCAGAGGGGCTTCCCCAAAATAATGGGGGAAAAAAATAGTGTCCAAGTAGACTTAGAAAGGGGAAAGCCCGGGAAACATAATAAAGTGTGTTTTCTCACAGGATCCATCTCTTTTCAAGCGAAACAGCTAAAACTTTACCTCGGTTTGGGGAGGGGTTAACCGCAAAGTTTTCAATTTTTTTGCTCAAAAGTTGCCAAAGAAAGTTTGATTTAAAGAAAAAAACAGTTATTCCTTTAACATAAAACCCCCAAATTATCCCCATGTGCAACCAGGGGGTTTAAACAATGCACAGTGCGTGTCCCCGACTAAAATTTAAAAAATGGGAACCATTAAAAACTATATTTTTTTACATATTATCAAGAAGAAAAAAAAGATAGTTTTGGGGGGGAAAATTTCATCAATCATTGAAAGGGTCAAAATGTTTTATTTATTTTTCATTTTATGAACTACATCTTTCCATATTTCAACAGAGTTAAAAACTTAAATTCCCTCAAAAACTCCTAATTTGCACCTATCCAAAAACGAAAAAAACAAGTTTTTCAAAAGAACTACTTGAAAGTTTTGTTTTCACAGGGAACAGCTCAAAATTCCCCGAATAATATTTACCCTTCACATACAGACAACCCTAACCCCCTTAATGAAATTATCTAGGACCAAAATACACAAATTATTTCAGAAACCAGAATACCAAAAGATCCAAAAATTAAATTCCCCACTGTAAAGGCCAAACCCCCCCCAGATTTTTTTAAATTTCAGCATGCCAGCAAATCAAAAGAGATTTGATTTTTGATAACAAGCTTAGGGGCCCCAAAATGTTTTCTAAGTCCATCCAAAAAAGTTGATCACAAAAGCAAAACTGCAATGCCCTCCTAACTGACTTGATGGGAAAAAGTGCCAAATTATAAAAAAACTTATAGTAAGCACGTACTTTAAAGACCCAAAGGGGTGAATTCCCCCTTTTTAAATTTCCCGAAAAATAAAGGCTAAAATATGAGCTGAGAATTTTTAAAATATATAATGAAAATAAGAGATGATAGGGGCCCCTTCAAATTTTAAGCCCTCGCAAAATTTTTTTTAGAAGTTCTGTTTTTACCAACTTCAAATACTGACGTCGAACGCCTCTTTTTCAAAACTCAATCGCATTAAACGAAAAGGGAAAAGAAATAGTCTAAAAAATGAAAATGTCAGAGCACTTATTCATATAAGTGAGTATGCCATCAAGTCAAATGGCGATCCAGATAATGATCTTGTCTCGCAACTTGTTAAGTGAGTGTATCTCCACATGTATATATTCATATATATTTATATAAAATTTTATATAGTCTTTGTTGTACTTTAAAATTGTTAAGTTTTTCGTATTTTGAAAATTCATATATTTTATATATATATATAATTTTCTATTATGGTTGTTTTTTCAAATAAAAATATATAATGAAAAATTTTTTATTATTCACCCGAAATATGTACATTTTTCCTCTGGTGATTCGAATTAAAATTATTATAAATAAATAGATGAGTTATTCCAGTAAAACGTGTGTTTTTTAAAAGGGAATAATGAAAGAGAAGGCGGAAAGTGACGTCACTATTAGAGCGGATAGCGGTCCAGCCTTGATCCTGGAAAGGGACAGCCTAAAGGTGTGAGGCAAACCTTGACCATAGGTGCTGCCAAACACCTTATAAAGAAATAATATAAAGAACTGGATACCCATCGAATGAACTGTCAGGGACATCATGCAAAATGGGAAGAACTGCAATATCTGATAGCTGCAAATAATCAGTTTGGGTATGTCTACAAGAGATTTTGACCAGGGAAAAATCCTCCGATTGCCTGATCGGATTCCAAATTCAAGCCCATTATGGGACTTTGACATGGACTCCATGGAGGAGTTAGCAGGAAGGTACGTCAAGGATATCCTTCCAGGCCATCCACCTGCAGGGACAACACTGCAGGTGAAGGCTGTGAGGGAATTAGGCTTGACCTTACACTGTTGCATCTATCTACCTTCCTCCACAGAATCTCACATAAATGATTTGGAAGATGTACTTGGGAGTTGCAACATCCATTTCTACGCTTGGGAGATTTCATGGCCCCCCCCGGATCAACTCTGGGGAGACACTTTGGGCAAACCCTCGAGGAAGGGCCTTGGAGTCCTTGTTCTTAAGAGTAGATGCAGTTCTTTGAACAGTGACACTCCACACATTCCAATCAAACTGGGACATGCTCCAATATGGACTGTTCAAGTATCACCTGATTAACAGATGAATTTCACTTTGCAGGTTTATGGAAGACTATATGGAAGCGACCATTTTTCCAATTACTTTTGGAGGAGCGTGACATGGTTATTCCAGCAAAATGGAGTGCAGAGATGGCGACTGAACATACGGACTTGAATCTTTTTAGATCAACGCAGTATTGCAAGGATCTGTTGAATGATTTCCAGTGTGTTCAAGATATTGTTAATACTGTACATCACAAATTTCACATTGCAGCAGAAGCATCCATTCCAAAAGTAAGCGGGCATTACCGTCAAACCTCGGTACCATGGTGGTATGAGAATTTCAACAAGCTGTCAGAGCAAGAAAAGCTGCATTAAGGCAGTGAATAAAGGGACGCCCAGTGATGGAACCCTGAATCATGAGACAAAAAAGATCCGAGCCAAGGCCAGGCGAGTGCTAAAGGAGGGCCAGAAGGACATCATGGAGGAGTATGTATCCTTGATTAACTCTGGGACCCCGTAGCATGGGTATGGCGCAAGGTGCGTAAGATCGCTGGAAAGAGCACATACTGTCACCACTGCTTTGAAGATTGATCGGCATAATTATCACAGATAACAAAAAGAGTTGCTAATGGGATAGCTGAATCATGGCAGAGATCTCCTCTCGAGCATCTACACTGCCGATTCTCCAATCTTCGGGCTGAAACAGGACGGACACCCAGTGTCGTTCTTCAGAGGACTGCAGCAGAACTTCCATACAACTTGCCTTTTGGCGCAAGAGATGGACTCCTTGTCGTTACCACACTTTGCAAGCTCTGCAGTAATACTGCCCCAGGACAGTGATGATTCATTCCAACCAAAGTATCCTCACTTACCAGAGAGCTCCCAGGAAGTTCTTGTTGGACTATCAAATAGGATATATAGGAAGGGACAGTGCATCCACATGAAAGAGTTATAAATCATTCCTGTGCCCTAAACCTGCAAGGAAGCTTCAACCACCAGGAAATTTACAGGGACAATTTCCTTACCAGCTGCATCTGCCAAGCTGATGGAGAAAATGGAAACCTCAGGTTGAACATGGCTGCTAGAAAAGGAAAAACGTGGGACTCCTATCAATATGAGGTTTTTAGAAGATTGAGATAGACCACAGAATAGCATTGTAAGGATGGAAAAGCTATACAGAATTCCTTCGCACAGCGACTTCACATGTTAGCGTCTTCTTTGACCTGAAAAGGCTAGATACTACTTGAAGCGGCAAACCAGAAGTTGTTTGACATTGGTTTAAGAGGAGAATTACCTACATTCATACAAAAATGTCCATGCTACAGAAATTAAAGTTCGGGTGGCGAAAAACAGTTTCTCTAACGGGAAGATCAGCTGGGAAGGGGTCCCACTAGGGAGTGTCTTAGTGTGACCCTGTTTGCCTTGCTAATAAATGACATTGTAAAGGTGTGTTCCACGTTCTGTTCAGTAATCTGTAGTGGATGACTTTACACTGTACCTGCTCAGGAGGGAAGATTAAAGGATGTGCAAGGACAAATGCAGGCTGCAATGAAATCAGTTGCTACATGAAAAAATACTATGGGTTCAAATTTTCCCCAAGCAAGACAGGGCCTATGCATTTCACAACGGGAAAATTCCATCCTTCCCTCTATTTAGAAGCAAACACCCACTGCAATTTGTCCAAAGAGGTGAAGAATTGGGTCTAATTTTTGACTCAAGGCTACATGGTGTGCCTCACATCAAACAGTTGAAAGTAAAGTTACAAAAGCACTTAGTATTTGCGAGTTCTTTCACATCTATCTTGGGGGCAGAACGCACAACGCTCACATCTTTACCGAGCGATTATTCGTAGTAGAGCTGATTATAGATGCTGAAGATTATTCATCTGCAACTCCCACTGTCTAACGGATGTTCGACTCGGTGTCATAATGAAGCTCTCAGAATCTGTACGGGTTTTCAGGTCTCACCTGTGGAGTCCTGTATGCTGAGAGTGGAGAACCACCTCTTTCATACACGAGAATACAGGAAACCTGATTTACTTCACGAGACTACAAAGAATCAAGGATCTCCTACATCCAGATTGGTTTCAACCCCCCTTGAGGATAAAACCAGATCTATGGTAGGAGAATGAGGAATCTTGTGGAAGATCTTAATTTAAAATCTCTTAAGGTTCTGGCTGTGGAATTCCCCAATTTCACCTTGGACAATCAAGTCAAGCTGGGATTAGTCGGAATTGGGAAAGGGGAGGATCCAAAGCAGAAGTCCGAGAGAAATTTCTTCAGCACATTTCTAAAATCCCAGGGATCAGATGCAATTGATTACAGATGGTTGAAATCTGAAAATGGGTAGGTTTTGCAGAGCAGTGAGCAGAAGGAAAGACGGCATCTGGAAGTCTTTCTCTAGCAGCCTCGATCTTCACTGCAGAGTTACATGCCATCCTTACAAGCAGTAAGTGACTAGAGATCTTATTGAAACCATTCTCTTGTGATATATGTGACTCTTGTAGTGCCTTGCAAGCAATCAAGAGCTTAAAATATCACACCAGTAGTGAGGGAGGTTCAAGATTGCTTGCACTGATGTCAACACGTAAAATGATAAATCTATGTTGGGTGGTGCAAGCACATGTTGTATCAGTGGGATATGAGCGAGTGATCAGAAGGGCCAAGCAGCTGCCGCTCAGCCTTTAGTGTGTCGTTTTCCTCTCCCACACACCGAACCTGAAAACCCAGGCATCAGACGTTGTCTTCTGTGATAAATGGATGGGACAAATGGAGGCTACCTCAGAAAGAAACAAACTGCGAGACATTGGAGATGACCTTGGCAGTTGGGCGACTAGTATCCATCCCAACGAAAAGTAGAAGTTGTATTAACAAGACTAGAAATCGGGCTGATCTAAGGATCTAAGAATCTAAGGCTGATCTAAGAAATAAGAATCGGACACACAAACTGACTCATGGGCATGATGGCTAAAAAATGAAGCACTTTGTGAAGGATGCAAGAGCCATTAAACGATCGCACATGCCAGTGGGAAAGAATGTGTAACATTCCAGACCAAAGACGTATTGTACTTGTCTCCCCCATATACACTGAAAAATGTATTGGGGGAAGATTTGACATAGAGGGTCTTATTAATTCCTTAGGGAGGACTAATATTTTCAATAAAATTTAATTTTATGCATGTTTATGCAATAATTTTATGCACTTAGAGCATAAGATTTGTGCTTGATTTTAATACTATTTATTGTTAATTTGTAAGATATTTATTGATAGATTTTTAAGTTTTAAACATTTAATATTTCTATTTAACAAGGCATTCGCCGCCTAATGACCTAGCTGTTGACGCGGCAGATAATTTTAAATAATCAATCAATTCAAAAGCCCCCCCACCGCGCAAGGCGTGCTTTCGTGAGGCGGGGGACGAATGTTGACTTACGTAGATTAAGGAGAGAAAGTCAATGAGGATGTCAAGAAGGGTGATGTAAGAACATGGTAGCCAAATGTAGTGTGGTGCGAATCAAGAAGAGCATAGAATATCTCATCCACTGCGGAAATAACCGAAAGCTGATCTTGGTTATTTATAGTTGGTAACAGTACGTTAAAAGGGGGTTCTCAACAGAGCACTTAGTCTGGAGAATAGGATTTAAAACGCATGCGCTGGTATGGTAATGAGGAAGAATTGTGACGTTTGGCAAGTGTTAGTACAAATGTGCCTGTGATAATGTGTGGTTCAATTAAGTTGGTTGTCACTTAATAGTTGCGGTTGTGACTGAAGGAAGGTATACGAGGGGACAACATATGCTAAGGACAGGACAAAAGGATATGTTGAAAGGGGAATCTCATCAAAAGGCATGGGAGTGTATGTTAAGGCTAGACATGAGCGCACATGAATAAGATGGAGGTTGTAATTGGTCTGTAGTAGGGACGTGTGTAGCATACGAAAAACAATGGGGTGATGGTTCTGAGTAACCCATCAAGAAAGTAAGGGGATGGAATGGAGTAGGGGGACTGACCTTGCAGGGACTTAAGGATGATGGTGGGGCAGAAGAGAGGACATATGGGTAATTGTTAAGACATGTGATGAAAGGTTGTATACTGTAAGTTTGAAATGTGTTTAAGGGTAGGGGGGTATGAGATGGACAGGCCATGGGGGTCAGTAAGAACACAGGTGGGTGTAGAAGAGTGTTATGTCTCCAAGGTTAAAAAAGGCCTTGTATAGAACATAGAGGGGAACCCTGCATATGAAACTTTTGCATATCATGTGGGATAATAAACCTGGGAGGACTAACTCAGGTGGCTTTATTAGGTCCATACTGAAGCAACAAATAAGTTATAGCGAACTGATAAGAAAATATGCTATACCAAAGTGGGTGAATTTTGCATGTTTGTGATATCCTTGGATAATGTTGCAATTGTTCTTCGTAAGAGCGTAATGTGGAGAATGTGGATTTAATGTATTACTAAGGGAATATGGACACATGACCGAAGACTCAAAATCGTGCAATGACATATAGCAAGATGTATGTTAAGGGTGACTTTAGTCAGTGACACTTAAAAGCATGCGCCAATGTTTATAGACCCCGGCAGAGAGTCGTGAATTGTTTCTTGCCAGTGAAATTTAATCAAGTAATCTCTTGTGATGTGAGGGAGAAGCTCTCTCTGTGACCATTTCAAAATATTATCATGTAGATGTATGATTCTTAGCTCTGTTTAATTTTCCAAAATTTTCCCTTAAGTGGCATTAAGTTTTACTTAAAGGGTACCCGAAAGTATAGGGGAATTTCTTAAGGAACAATTGATTTTTTAAAATTCAAATTGGTTTTTCTTATAGGAACATAAAAATGGAAGGTTGAATTGGGGAGAAAGGGCTGAGAAAGACAAGGGACGAAAAACAAAAACCGGGAGGGAAAGGGGGCCTTCCTAAGGTATGGTTTTTATGGTTTTTTGGTTAAGGATTGAAAATTTAAAATTTTGTGTTTTAATTTTAAGGGGTTTTATCCCCGTATAAGAACCGTTTTTAATTTTTCTCAATTAAAAGCTAAAATTTTAAAACCTCAATTACCTTTTATTCCTGTGGGTTTAAAAGGAAACCTCGGTGGTAAGGAACCCCCAAAAAAAATTCGAAAATTTTAAAAAATTTTCAAGTTAATTTTTTTTTGTACCGGATGATTTTTTGTTTTATTGAGGTAATGTGGATGTGATTTTTTTAAAATTTTTAAATCGGGACAAATTTTTGAAACTCACATGGGTTTTAAGGGATTCTCAGTGACCTTTAATTTTTCAATTTAGCGCAAGATTTGTGGGAATTTGTTTTCCATATTTATTAATTGATTGAAATTCCTTTTTAAAAAAATTTTATTAAGTTAAATTTGCTTGGGGAAGGGAAAAAGGAAAAGGAACCCATTTAAAAAAGCCTGGAAACAGAATTAAATTTTTATGGGAAATTACACCTTTTCCTTAGGCAGGAACGTTTGATCTAAAATGGGATAAAGTAAACAAAAGGAATGGATCTTAAGATATAAGGTGATTAGGGGTAACAAAAAACTCAAAATTTTTATTAGAATCAAGGAATGGGCATTCTGTTCCCAAAAAAGGGCCCCTTTTTGGGCCCTTTCCTTAAAGGCCCGAATGGGTAAGGGATGGGAATTGGCTTTAAAAAAAGCACTAACCCTTTCTTTTCCTATATTATGGGTTTAATTATGCCCGGTAAATTGGTTTTTAGCTAAAAAACTTTTCTGATAAGTTGGGGTGCCCGTTCATGGGGTGGGTTCCCCCCTTGAGCTTAAGGGCCTATCAGAAAATATACGGGGAAGGGCCCATAAAAATTTTATTTCCTTTGCGGGGCCCGGGTCCGGGTTTTTGGGACTATTCCTGTAATGAAGTTGTGTTTCCTTTTAAACTTGGCCAGTTGGTATAGGAAAATTACCTTTTTTTCAAATAAAACAAGGGGTTTTCAAATTATATTCATATTTTAAAATATTATAAAATTTTAATTTAAAAGGGGGAAAACCCGGGAAAACGAAACCCCCAAAAAAAACAAAACCCCCAATTTTAAAAAAAAACAAATTTTTTAAAAAAAAATTTCCCAAATTTTAAATTCGGGTGGGAGGAAAATTTTGAGACGATACAGCGTGGCTGGACATGGATCGATGCGCCCTAATGGAAATGGGCACCCCCTTCTGGACCCTCAGGTAAACAACTGCCACTCTTCGCGGCCTCAGGGGGTCCTGTGGAAATTCGAATCACCTGGGTCTAGCTCCTTACTTCTTCTCTGTCCTCTTTGCAATCGAACTTATTTTTCGCTTGCCTGCTTTTCTCTACCTTTCGTATAATGTCACAATACAAAACACTGAATGAAATTTAAAAGATGCGAGCCTCTCACGCTGAAAAAAGAAAAGAAAAAGAAAAAAAAAAAAAAAAACATTCAAAGTTGTCTTTCTCATTCCACTCCTTCAAGGACCATTGGAGCCATCTTGCCTTTTGGGCAGAACACGCGATCATTTCTCCCGTCTTGTAAAATAGATGAGCTTGCATATATAAGTGCGCGGTTTTGGATAAAGAAAGCCTAATGGAAAAGTGACTAAAATTATGTCTCACCTCTAACGCTCACCACCGTTCCCTCACTTTATCCACTACTAAAAGTAAGAGAGACCATAAAGTATGCAAATCGCCTTCAATGTCCCGGTTACCAACAGCATTAGAGAAACCCATCACCTGTATAATTCTCCCAACTTCTCCTGTTCCCCCCCCTCCTCCAGGTCTAACCATGACTGGCGAGCCTCGCACTTATCACTCAATCACAACTCAATACGCGCTTGGCCAACGGGAACTTCTACAACTACCAGCAGGCGCCCACACTCCCGCCGAAGCCAATGCGCAGCCCTCACCTCGAGAAACTTAGGGAGACTTGAGCGACGAGCTGTGCTTGGAACCTGAAGATCCTTTGTGTTTGTTCCCCGAGGATGTTTAGGCGACCCAAATCACTTTGTGTCCTCAGAATGCATTGAGTGCTTTTTCCTTTGTCTTTAGCACTCACATAAACCTGGATCCCCTACTTATCTTGGCATTACTGTATTCTGATTGAAAAAAAAAATTGTAAAACGTTTCTATCTGATACTTTTGGTTAACTGTCCGCAATAAAAAAATATATAACTTATTTTACTTTTTCGTGAAAATCCTCTTTTCCATAGTATGCTTGTTATTGCATTATATATATACTATATAATATATTATATATATATATATATAATATATATATATATGGTTATAGATGCTATATATGTATATGCGAGTGTATGTGGTTTATATATATATATGTGTGTTTTGTGTGTGAGTGTTGTGTACGTCTATTCATACCTACTTATGTATATAATACATATATTATATTCACTTGAATCGTTCTATCAAAAATAACTTCAAGAGCAATATTTTTAACATACAGAAACTGTTTACATACCTTCTACATACCTGCATTCCCTCCTACAGGGTTGGGAAAAAGAGTCTCGCTCATACACCACACATCCTCCTCTTGTATTATCTACTTTCCCTTCCTTATATCCTTCCTTCCTTCCCTCCCTCCTCCCTCCTTCCCCCTAGACGTACCCGCTCACTCTCTCCTATTCCTTTCTTCCCTCACCTCGCCCACTTCCTACCTTTCTGCCTTACTCTTTCTCTAACCCCTCCCTCCCCTCCTTTCCTTCGTTCATCCCCCTTCTCTTCTTCCCACTAGCCCACCTCCCCCCTTAAACCTCCTCCCGCTTCCTTCTCCTCCTACTCCTCACTCCTCCATCTCCTACCCCTCCCTCTCTCCCTCCCTCAGCCCGCAGAGGAAAGCAGCTGACATAGACATGGCCCTGGCCTGCGTATGTTGTAATGCAAAGAGGTTGTAGAAGGCTGCAGAGAGAACACTTATCACAGGAGGACCTTAAGCTGAATGTTCAGAGTCCTTATGCAGCCATGTGCGTGATTAGTGAGTACTGTGGATCATGGACCCTTACAACGGATCACCCTGGAACTCACACAAGTAATTTGGGTGACAAATGCGATGCCATCAGCAGCCAGAGGCCCACAGACTATCTAAACATGAGAAGTTGCGACCCGTTCCCACTTTTTTCTGACAGGAAGTAGCTAACCACCATCGTCGTCGCTTTGGTCCGCAGCTGCATCTCGTATATGTAATAATTTATAAGTTTTACAGCTCTCATCTCATTCCAAAGTTGCATCTCTCCTCTCCTCCAAGTAAGGTTTGAGCCATCTTGCTTTGCAGAGCACGCAAATCTTTTTTCCCGTCTTGTAAAATAGATATAGAGTGCATATATCAAGCGTCGAGGTTATTGGATAAGCTAAATGGAAAGTGACTAAAATTATGGTCTCCCCTCTAACGCTTCACGCACTGATTCCTCAGAAATTTTTATGGTTAAATACTTTAAGGTTTAAACAGAAAGAGAACCATAATATTGGAAGGTGAGGGTTGGAGACCCCGGGGTGGCCATTGGATTGTGAAAAGCTAAATATACCTTTTTCCATCCCTGAACGTACTATTTAAAACCTTTTTACATCGAACTATATGCCTTTTTGGGGGTTGAAACATTGGGTCTTATTGGGGGAGAGCTCATGGTAAGTTGCTTGTTATTATGTTACTTTGTCGAAGTGGGGTGCTTTGTTGTCTGGAGAATCAAAGGAATGGGGTAAATGGGGAGTGTTGCAAATAAGTAATCAGGCCTCTTTAATTGGGAGTGAAGTGGGTAATCTAGTGGCATTTACTAAGATCCTGGCACAAAACTACCCTCCCTGCTTCCTTGGCGTTTGTCCACAGTCAAGTTTTGTAATTAATATCAATGTATTTGTAAGCACAGGATGGATTTTGTTTTATGAAGAGAAAAAACACGGTTGATGGGAGCTCTGCTAAGTTGTTCCAGAATCCCAGTACCTGCTCATTGCATGCAGATACAGATTCGGCCTGGTACACATATAGCTTTGGATGATTTGTACTTCACAAATTTAGTCAGAGATTTCGTTTTGTAGTTTCTATTTTAATGCTTTCAAATGAATAATACAGAAAGAAATACTTTATGTGAGGTCGTCGATGAGCCAAAATCTCTGTCTTTATCAAGTGGCCCAAATTTTGAGCAGCAAGAAAGAGTGAAGATTCGGCAGTCCTGAATTCACATAAGCTCAGTCGACAAACAATCGCCCAGAAACACTCAACTGTCTTGAGCCGTTGTATCATATATGAAAAAAGAGATGTTAAGTAAGGATGCCTTTTTGAATCTACGTAAAACTCCGGCCCATTTTCTTGCTAGAGAACCAACGTTCCTCGGAAAATTCAGGCTGATATTAATGAACCAGGGATCCGTGTAGAGATGATTGAATTTTATTATTTAAAATTATCTGCCGCGTCAACAGCTAAGGTCATTAGCGGCGAATACCTTGTTAAATAGAAATATTAAAATGTTTAAAACTTTAAAAATTATCAATAATATCTTACAAATAACAATAAATAGATTAAAAATCAAAGCATAAATATTATGCTCTAAGTGTATAAAATTATTGCATAAACATTATGCATAATTAAATTTTATTTAAAATATTAGTTTCCCTAAGGAAACTAATAAGACCCTCTATGTCACAATCCTCCCGAATACATTTTTCAGTGTATATGGGGAGACAAGTACATACGTCCTTTGGTCTGAGAATGTTGCACATCTTTCCACTACATGTGCGATCGTTTTAATGGCTCTTGGCATCCCTCACAAAGTTTCTTGATTTTTAGCCATCATCGGGCCCCATGAGTCAGTCTTGTGTGCCCGATTCTTAGTCTTGTTAATGCAACTTCCACTTTTCAGTTGGGATGGATGCTAGTCACCCAACTGCCAAGGTCATCTCTAATCTCTCGCAGTTTTTTCTGGAGGTATGCCTCCATTGTTCCTTCCATTTATCGAAGACACTCCTGATGCTGGGTTTCAGGTCTGGTGTGTGGGAGAGGAAAACGAGCATCACAGGCTGAGCAGCAGCTGCCTTGCCTTCTGATCAGCTCGCTCATTCCCACTGATATCCACATGCGCTGGCACCCACCAACAGAGTTATCTTTTTATGTGTTGACATCAGTGCAAGCCAATCTTGAACTCCTCACTACTGGATGTGATGAGTTTAAGCTCTTGATTGCTTGCAAGGCACTACGAGAGTCACAATATATTACAATAGAATGGTTCGTAAGATCTCTAGTCATCTTAACTGCTGCAAGGATGGCATGTAACTCTGCATGAAGATCGAGGCTGCTAGAGAAGACTGCCAATGCAGTCTTCCTTCTGCTCACTGCTGCAAAGCCCACAACATTTTCAGATTTCGAACCATCTGTATATATTGCATCTGATCCTTGCTACTTACTTAGTCTCTGACTTCTGCTTTGGATCTCTCCCCTTTCCCAATTCCGACCAAATCCAATTCAACTTGATTGGTCCAAGGGGGAATTGGGGAATCTCAACAGCCAGAACCTTAGAGAGACTTTAAATTAAGATCTTCCACAAGATTCCTCATTCTCCTACCATAGGATCAGGCTATCCTCATGGGTTGAAAACCAATCGGATGTAGGAGAATCCGGAATCCTTTGTAGTCCGAAGTAAATAGTTCAGTCCTCGGTGTAATGAAAGAGGTGGTTCTCCACTCTCAGCATACAGGGACTCCACAGGTGAAGACCTGAAAGCCCCAGTACAGATTCTGAGAGCTTCATTATGAACCGAGTCAACATCGGAGAACAGTGGGAGTTGCAGATGAATAAGCTTCACATCCATAGTCAAGCTTACCTACGAATAAGCTCGGTAAAGCAGAAGCGTTGTGGGTCTGCACCCCAGATAATGTGAAAGAACCCGCAAAATACTAATGCTTTTGTAGCCTTCACTTTTAACTGTTTGATGTGAGGCACCCATGTAAGTCTTGAGTCAAAAATTAGACCCAAGTACTTCACCTCTTGGACAAATTGCAGTGGGTTTGCTCCTAAATAAGGAAGGATGGAATTTTCTCGTTTGTGAATGTAAGCCATGGTCTTGCTTGGAGAAAATTTGAACCCATGATATGTTGCCCACTGTACAACCTGATTTATTGCGTTGCATTGTAGCATCCTGTAAGCTTCCTCCTGAGCAGTACAGTGTAAAGTCATCCACATACAGATTACATGAGACAGCACTTGGAAAACCTTTACAATGTCATTTATAGCAATGGCAAACAGGGTCACACTTAGACTCCCTTGTGGGACCCCTTCCAGCTGATCTTCCAGTTAGAGAAACTGTTTTCCCACCCGAACTCTAAATTTCCTGTTAGCAAGGAAGCTTTGTATGAAGGTAGGTAATGCTCCTCTTAAACCAATGTCATACAGCTTCATGAGTATGCCATGCTTCCAAGTAATATCATAGCCTTTTCAAGGTCAAAGAAGACTGCTAAATTGTGACGTCGCTGTGCGAAGGAATTCTGTATAGCAGTTTCCATCCTCACAAGTGCATCTGTGTCATCTCAATTTCTAAACCATATTGATATGGGGTCACACGTTTTCCTTTTTCTAGCAGCCATGTCAACCTGAAGTTTACCATTTTCTCCATCCTGGATAGCTGTGAGAATTGTCTGTAATTTCCTGGTGGAAGTATCTTTGCCAGTTTAGGAACAGGAATGATTATAGCCTCTTTCCATGGGATGGCCTGTGCCCTCCCTATAGATCCTATTGAATAGGTCAACAAACTTCTGACTCTCGGAAGTGAGATATCATTTGTATGGAATATCTCACTTCCTGGGCAGTCTTACGCAGAGCTGCAAGCAGAGTCCATCTCCTTGTGCAAAAATGCAAGTTGTATGGAAGTTCTGCTGCAGTTCCTACTGAAGAACGACACTGGGTGTGTTCCTGTCTGCCGAAGAGTGGAAATCGGCAGTGTAAGATGCTCCAGAGGAGATCCTGCCATGGATTTAGCTAGCTCATTGCAACACTTTTTTGCTGTGAGATTATGCCATCTTCTTCAAAGCGGTGTGACATGGATGTGCTCTTTCCAGCATCTTACTTTAAGTGGGGTCCCGAGTTAATAGGGGACTACTGTCTCCAGACTCCTCTGCCCCTTTAGCACCGCCTGGCCTT
>NW_023639738.1:0-11872 GCF_015228065.2 Penaeus monodon
TTTTTTTTTTTTTTTTATTTCTTATTTTTTTTAATTTATATACACACTCCTGTGTGTGTGTGTGTGTGTGTGTGTGTGTGTGTGTGTCTGTGTGTGTGTGTGTGTTGAAATTTTCTTTCCTTTTCTTGTTCTTCTCATTCTCATCTTTAATGTTTTCATATTCTACTTTTTTACTGTTTGTCTGTCTTTTGGATTTCTTTTTCGTTGTCGTTGCTTAACCTTGTTATATTTATTATTTCATTCTAATTTTATTCATTATTGCATTTATTATTTTATTGTTATTATTATCACACCTTTTTAGTACTGTCTAATCTAATTCTATTGTTTCTTCTACTTTCCTTCTTCTTATTATTATTAACCTTTACTCTTATCTTATTGTTCCATCTTTTTCTATCCTTTATTTTCCACTTTCCTTGTTCTTATTATTCAACTTATTCTTTTCTTCTTATTATTCCTTATTCTTTTCTTCTTATTATTACCATTAATCTTGTTCTCTTCTTATTGTTCCATATTATTTGAATCGCTTCTTCCCCTTTTCGTCTTCTCCTTTTTCTTTGTCTCGTTTTTCCCTTATTGCTTCGTCTTATTTGGATGGCTTCTTCCCTTCCTCCTTCTCTTTCCTTCCTCGAGCAGCGTCGTCGTTCCAGCCAATGGGAGAAGACTCCCGCTAGATGATCCAACGGCGGGCCTCCTTCCTCGTCGAGCGCCCCCCCCCTCCTCCTCCTCGGGAATGCCATTGGCCGAGCCTTTAAGTGGGGGCGGAGCTTAGTGTCCAGTTGGAGGTGTGCTGAGGAAGAGAAGCGCCGAGGGGGCGGAGCCTCGTGCTGTTGGGGGTGTGGCCAGCAGGAGAGGTGGGCGGGGTCAGAGGCACACACACACACACACACACACACACACACACACACACACACACACACACACACACACACACACACACACACACACACACACACAATACACAACACACACACCACACACAACACACACACACACACACACACCACAACCACACACAACACATACATACACACACATACACATAGATAGATAGATAGATATAGATAGATAGATATAGATACATACATACACTCACATATTTATACAGATAGATAGATTGGTAGATAAATAGATAGGTAGATATGTATTCATACATATGTGTGTGTGTGTGTGTGTGTGTGTACAGTATATATATTCATGTGTGTATATATATGTTATATATACATATATATATATATATAATATATATATATATATATATATATATGTATGTATATTATAATATATATTTATCCATCTATTTATTTAGTTATTTTATATAGTGTATTGTGTTTCTGTGTTTTATAAGTATGTATATATCTATGCTTTATATGTCCAGTTAGCAAAGTGGCTATCTACCTACCTTCCTACCTACACTTCTATCTACTTACCTACGTATTACTATCTAGTTTTCTACTATACCTACTTTCCCCTAAATCTATTATCTACCTACCCCCCCCCCCCCCCCCCCCCCCCCCCCCCCCCCCCCCCCCCCCCCCCCGCCCCCCCCCCCAAAAAAGGGGGGTTTTTTTTTCCCCTTTTTTTCAAAAAAAAGGGGGGGGGCCCCAAAGGGGGGGGGGGACAAAAAAAAAAAAAAAAAAAAAAAAAGGGGAATAAAAAACCCCCGGCCCCCCCCCCCCCCCCCCCCCCCGGGCCTCCTTTTTTCTTTTTTAAAAAGGGGCCCCCCCCCCCAAAACTTTTTTTTTGGGGGAAATTTGAAAATTTTTTTTTTTATTTGGGGGATTAAAAAATTTTTTTTTTAAATTTTTTTTTTAAAAGGGGGGGGGGTTTTTTTTTTTTGTTTTTTTCCCTTTTTTGGTAAAAAAAAAAACAAAAAAACCAAAAAAAAAAAACCCCCCCAAAAAAAATTTTTTAAAAAAACCCCAAAAAAAAAACCCCCAAAATTTTTAAAAAAAATATATTAAATTTTAAAAAATTTTTTTTTTCAAATAAAAATTTTTAAATAAAGATTTTTTTAATTTTTTTTTTTGGGTTGTTGTTGGGTTTAAAATTTTTAAAATTTAAATTTAAAATTTTTTATTTTAATAATTATTTTTTTTAAAATTTTTTTTATTTATTTTTTTTTTTTTTTTTTGGTTTTTTTTTTGGGTTTTTATTTTTAGGGGGGGTTTTTTTTTTTTAATTAATTTTTTTTGGGGGGTTTTTTTTTTTAAAAATTTTTTAAATTTTTTTTTTTATTTTTTTTTTTTTTTTTTTTTTTTAATTTTTTTTTTTTTTTTTTTTTTTTTTTTTTTTTTTTTTTTTTTTTTTTTTTTTTTTTTTTTTTTTTTTTTTTTTTTTTTTTTTTTTTTTTTTTTTTTTTTTTTTTTTTTTTTTTTTTTTTTTTTTTTTTTTTTTTGTTAGATGGGTTTTTTTTTTGGTTGGGTTATTAAATTTTTGGGTTTTGGAGTTAAAGGTTATAGTTTTATACTTTTTAATTTTTTTAGGTAATTGTTATTTTATTTTGTTTGTTAATTGTTTTAGTTTTTTTGGGTTGTTTGTTTTGGGTTATTTTGGTTGGGGTTGTTTTTTGGGTTTTTTTTTTATTTTGGTTTAAATTTAAATTATTTCCCCCCTTAAAAATTAAAAAAATTTAAAAAAACCAATTATATAACAAAACTAAAAACCAACTAATTAAAAACCCCTTTAATAACATAAAAAATAAAAAAATTGTCCTAACCCCAAAAAAAACCCCCCCAAAAACCCCATACTAAATTTACCTTAAAACCTAAAAAAAAACCCACTTAAGCAAACCTCCTTACCTAACCTAATTTAACCTAATCTAAAACCCAAAACCCCTAATATAGCCTATTTAGATGATAATAGAGGCAGAGGTGTATATTATTGCCAAACACACACACACACACAACAACGCACAGCACACACACGCACATACATAAAAAATCATCTTCATTTGGTCAGAGCGGCTTGCACTCGCAACTCTGAAGATCCAAGAGCACTCTCCCCTGGCGATTATAAGCATAGTCACTAAGGGGATTTCCTCCGTCATTGTTCCATGAACGGTAAAAAAAATATGTTTTTTATAAGTTATTTGTATATTACGTGTATATATTGTATAATTCATATAACTTATGTTTTGAAATTTTAATTTACTTAAGGAAGAACCTTTGATTATGCAGATAAAAAAGGATGAATGGCGACGTTGAAAGTGCAATTAATTTTTTTTTTTCATAATCCCTACCTAAGGCTTGAAATAAAAGCAAAGGTCGTGTAAATTTGGTTTAGGATCGTAATGACTGTTAAATGCCCTTAATGGCATGAGGACTGTGGGAAAATTTGATGAAGGGAATTGGCCCATCCAAGGAAAGTTTTTTTAAAGGTAAAAAACGAAAAGGAAACAATTTAGTAATAAAAGAAACCTTGCAGCTGTGAGATTTTCAACAAGGATTTCATGAGCAAAATTACAGTAAAAACACATAAGAGTACATATAAAGAAAAAGGGGTAAGCATGAGCTTTCAAAAAAAATCTTCGCCCAAAAAAAGTCTAATAGGCACAGAAGACCCTACAAATAAAACCATACAGCTTGATTTTTTAGCAAGGCCCCCTCTCAGACAAGTCATCTAGAGGGCACAAAGAGAATCAAAAAAGAAGCCATATTTTTGTTTGGTGGTTACGTATATGCAGTGTTATGTGTGTGTTTTGTGGTATACTGTATTTTTTATTACTACAGTGTATTTTTATACTATATACTATGTCTATCTTTTTCTACTTTATCATCTACACACCCCCACCCTGCTAATATATTATATATTAATTTTAAAATATATAATATAATATTAAAAATATTTTATAATAAAAATTAAAATATATATAATATATATATTATATTATATAAGTAAATATATATATATAAATACTAAAATTATATATATATATATATATATATATATATATATAATATATAATATATATATATAATATATATATAAATATAATATAATATGGAAGTATTTTTTGGTCTGGGTTTTTTGTTAGGGTGTGGGGTTAGGTTTTAAAATAGTATTGTTAACGATTTTTAAGGGGAAGTGGGTCCTATTACTGAGAAAGATGGTTTTCTGAGCTGAAGGGGCCCTTTCCCAATTTCGTCTTTGTATTCGAGAATGCGGTGAGAACGAAAAAGGGAAAAATAATAATGTGATATGACACTGATAACAGAAATAATAATGATAAAAATATAAAGCGATACATGTTAAAAATTATGATAACAAGAACAGTAACAATAATAATGACAGTAATAGTAATGATCATAAAATGATAATAACAATAATAGTAATAATGATAATATTAATAATAAAAGGATAATAATAATGATAATGATAAGTAGTAGTAGTAGCAATAATAATAATAATAGTAATAAATAATAATAATAATATAATATAATAGTGAATGAATAATGAATTGACACTGATGATGACCTAATAGCAATAATGAATTAGAATGAATAAAGCCCAAAGGAAACAATCGGATCCGAGAAAAAAAGATCCCGTGTTAGATCTGAATCACTAAACTTCTGAGAGCCCTCGGCCTCTTAAGGAACAGTAGAGCGGGCCACGTGTGAACACACACAACGCGCGCAAAACAGGTCGCAGACACACCCGTGCAAGCAGGCAAAGCAAGCGTTTTGGGACAAGAAGGGGTTTTCAGAACCAAACGCTATAGTCACCCAGTAGCACACTGGAGGACACTTGCCAAGAGAAGCCACACAGTGTCAGTTGACTGGGGGCCCCAAGTGCCCTGGTGTGTATTATAGAGTAGGGTGGCAGCCCCCCCCTTGCCCTCCCCACCATCCCTCGCTATAGTTATCCAGCACACTGGAGGACATTCGCCAAAAGAACCATGCAGTATCAGTTGGACTGGGGCCGGCCCAGTGTCCTGGTGTGTAGTCATAGTCTCTACCGTTTAGTAGGAAGCCGATAGGTGTCTCCTTTACGGACACTAACCATCCGTTCTCCATTGACACCAGGGCAATGAGAAGGCCAACATCCCTGTCCTGGAGTGGCACTCAGTCTCCCATCTTATTTGTTACCTGACTGTACAGATGACATGGCATTATAGGCTTCTACACTGATTGCCTGAATGAACAAAATGGATACTTAGGTAATAGGTGTAATCAGGGTGCGTATGTTTTAGTCATTACGTGAAATGACTCGTGTCACAGACATTTCACGTAATGCCTAAATATTTTAGTCATTTTATGTAATGACTAGTTCACATATTTGCCTGTAACATATAATCCCATATATTATAGATATAGATATGATGTAAAATTATATATATACATATCATATACATGCATAAATATAAATGTTTTATATGTATATATATATATATATATATATATATATATATATGTATACTATATATATATTACATATTAAAATTATATATATACAATGTATATATTAATATATTAATATACATTATATATATATATATATATATATATATTATAATAAATATATATATATATATATATATATATATATTTAAATGGTGTCTCGGCAGTGGGATTTCTGCGTCGGGTCATGGGGGCTGGTGACCGGGCATTCGAGAGGGTCACCAGCTCCATGACACACGCGGAATCCCCCACTGCCGAGACACCACTTCGTTCGCCTAGTGAAGTTATGCGGGGAAACTTCGGCTATTTCGAATTTGCAGGGGGAAAAATACCAGCAGAGTAGTGGTCTCGCCTGGGCTCCCCCTTGAGTGCCGTCATGGCTTGCCTGTTCATGGAGACGCTGAGAGGGATAACTACAGGGATATAATCAGCAGACATTCAACTTGGCTTCGTTACATAGATGAGCCCTTATCTTTCCCCAGGAGGTTGTGCTTAAAAACCAGTTCACCGTGGGGGAGCAGGAGGATCAAAAAACTACCTTTTTGGACACTCTGACCCATGGGGGGTGACGACGGCCATTTTCTTGTATACGAAAGCTAAAATAAAGTTTTAATCCATACTACTCAACCACAGCAAAAAAACAAAATCGGGTTTGTGATTGGCTTCTTCCTCAGAGCACTGGGATCTAAACCCTAAAATTTTTGAGGATGAGGTTTTTTTCATAAAACACAAGTATCCCAGAGGCTTCCTGCAAAAAACCTCGAAAGAAGGGGAGAGCGTATCGAAAGCAGACCCTGCCCCCTTTCTAGTAATTTTTCCACATTACCAAACATGTAACTTTTCCCCAGGCATCACAGATATTTCGGAAAAGACAGTGAGAATCGCCAGACACCCGGGGAAAAAAAGTAATGCTTAATACGTGACAAAAGGGGCCCCCAAAGAAACCCCTTGTGGGTTGTATATCGCATACCCTGCAGGGGTTGCATACAGCATACTTTGGGGGAAACAGGTCGTGGTTTCACACCAGGATAGCAAAACATCAGCGGACATTCGGGCACCACGGATTCCAATCCCATGGTGGTACATGAGATGAAGCGGGCATCAACCGAACTGGAAGGATGCAAAAATCGTCCAGGAGGACTGAACAAGCAAAAAAAGAAAAAATTATAGAACAGCATACACGCGATAGAAAAATGCAAACGGCATCGGGCAGGTTAAAAATTACCCAAAGGTCATGGCAAAAAATCCAAGCAACGAATAGAGGCACAGTCAGGTGTTTTGTAGCTCACACCTGAAATTTTTTCTCGATGTTTATTTCTGACGAAGACAAAATCAAAAACCGGGTTTAAACATCTCTTATATTGTGAAGAATTATTCTCATTCATACCTTTTCACATCTACTTTTTGTTCCAAAAGTAGTCACCTACCAACCCAAGAGCTTACCTCTGTTTCCCCTTTTTGGGATCGGCTCTCCTAAATAGAAAAGGGACTTGCCAATTCAAATGCCTTCTCCAGGTAAAGGAATACTACCACAGATGTGCCCTGCTTATTGTGCTCAAGAGCGTGGCTATCTGAGGCTGTGCTATCCCCTGGGAAACCATGGGGGTTCATGTGGGGGTCCCTTTTTCCTCAGACCCGGTTAGTACCTCCTCTCGGTGCTGGCCTGACAGTGAGGAGAACTTGTGCTAGTCTGTTCACCTCTGACTGGGGGTAGAGTGTGCATCTTGGGGCGGAGCGGCTGGTAGCTGTTTTTCCCCATTGCCATAGCCTGAGAGGGTGGTATGGTGGTCAAGGACTCCACCATTCCGGGCACTTTCCGCCTGACTCTGTTGCATTTTCCCTTGACCCGACACCCCTCCCTTAGGAGGGCTAGGTTGTCGGGGTTCTTTGATTCGGAAATTTTTCGGCACATGGTTCCCTGGGGTTGACCTCCCTAACTCTCTTTAAAGTCCCAGGCGTCTTTGTGCCCCTGGACCAGGGCCCCGATTTTGGGTAGGGTTAGTGGGCTGCCTCATCAATGGCATGTACAAGTTGACTTGTAGCACTTCCCGTTCTCACTTTGTGTGGGTTTCATTGCTTCTGGGACAGCGGGCCAAGGCGTTCTGAAACGCCCCCATTGGGCTTTGTCTGTTTTCCATCTTGGATTCGGCCGGGTATTTCTGCTGGGCCAGCCTCCATGGGATAGTTATGTGCCATAATGGTCATTTGGACGGTCTTACACAGCCCAACCCCCCCTCACCAAGTCCTGGGCCAAGGGAGGGCTAGGACTCCTCCTTTTTTGGCCGGGGGTTTTAGGGGAGCGACCCGGGGGTTCCAACATGTTGGGTTTAAATAGCCGGGCCCCATCCGGGGCCCCGCAGGGGGCCTTGGGGGTTGGTTTTGGGTTTTTCCCCGTTCCCGGTTGGGGGAAAAAAATTTTTTTTATTTTTTTGGGTTCCCCTTTACAAATTGGGGCCCCCAAGGCCCCAAAAAACAAAAATTCACATCGTCCAAAAGGGGGGTTTTCGGGCAAAGGGGGTTGTTTTCACCAGGGTGAAACCCCCCCCCCAAAATTTTCGGAAAAGAACCCGGAGAAGGGGAAAGGGCCCCAAGGGGGGGAGAAGGGGGGGGGGAGGGGGAGGAGAAGCCCGAGAAAAAAGAAAGCGAGGGGGGGGAAGGAAGAATAGGGGAAAAGGAAAAGGGAAAGCAGAGGGGGAAAAAAAAAGGGGGGGGGGGCCCGGGGAGGAGGGGGAGGGGGGGGAGAGGGAGCAAGGGGGGGGGGCCCCGGGGAGGAGGGAGGAAGGGGGGGGGGCCCCCCCCCCCCAAAAGGGGGGGGAGGCAAAAAAAAAGAAAAAACAAAAAAGAAAAAAGCCCCCCCCCGGGGGGAAGGGGAAAGGAAAGAAAAAGGGGGGGGGAAAGGGGGGGGGGGGAAGCGAGGAAAATTTTTGCGAAGGAAAAAGAGGAAAGGGAAAAGAGGAAAAGGGGGGGGGTTTTTTTTTAAAAAAAAGGAAAAAGAAAAAAAGGAGAAAAAAAGAACGAAAAAAACGGGAAAAAAGAAAAAAAATAAAAAAAAAAGGAGAAAAAGAAAAAAAAAAAAAAAAAAAGGGCCCAAAGGGGAAGAAAGAACAAACAAAAAAAGGAAAAAAAAAAAAGGAAAGGGGGAAAAAAAAGAAGGGGGAAACCGGGAGGGGGGAAGGGAAGGGGAAGGAAAAGCAGAGAGAAGAGGGGGGGGGTTTAGACCAAAAAAGGGGCCCCAAAAAAAGGGGGGAAAAAAGGGGGAAAGCGGAGGAACGAGGGGGCAAAAAGGGCCCCAAACCCCCGGGTTTTGGGGGTTCTCCAAATGACAAAAGAGGGGGTGGGTTTTTTTGGGATTTGGGAATTCTGGTTCCCCGGGGGAAGGGGGGGGGCGCTTTTTTTGGGTTTTCATTTTGGAAAAGGGTTTTTGGGGGGGTTTAGGGGGAGGGGAAGCAGTAATTTGAAAAGAGGGGGTCCCGGGGGTTTTTGGAAGGGGGAAAAAAAATTTTTTGGGTTGGGTTCCCCCGGGAGAATTCTTGTTTTTTTTGGCTGCCATTAAAAGGGAAATTTGGGAAAATTTTAAATGAATGTTTCTTAGTGATATTTTAGTGTTGATAGTTTAGTAGTGATTTATATCGAGAAAGACAGATTTATTGTTTTCTAAGTATATAGGTACATTATGTATATTCAAAATATTACAGGCAGCTAAACAAATACATGCAAATACGAATACGGCCACGAACACGAATGAAAGAACACTACACTAAAGTATATTAAGTGAATGAACGCTACACTTGCTGAATGTTTGTTATATCTACAGTCACTAAACGTAAGTTTCTGCACACACCGTCGGCTAGTGCTCGCTTTTATCAGGGCACATGGAATGCGACACTTAGCACTGAGAGTACATGACTTGATAGGAAGTTGCAGTATCTCAAAGGTGCCTGCATAGACCCATATCACCGGCAGCGGTGGGAACATAGGCCGTTGTAATCCTATGCTGCTTGAGGTAACGAGTGGTTTGCATAAACAGACCGCTACTGCCAGCGGTTCGGGGACTTCGTCCAAATCGACGAAATTGAGGTCATGGTGATCGTTCGTTTGAGATTTGCGAAGTTCTGGTTGCCCCCGGGCCTTTCACTTATGGCCCGGCCTGTGTCAGCTTTTATGGCTGTCTCATTTGGTTCTCTAACACTCGGTGCTTACCGTGGCGGTGGGATTGCCAGCAGGCGCTCCTGTAGCCGTGGTGTAAGCATCTCGCATAATCTTTTACCAGCACGACGGCTGTGTTCTGCGGGCTTTGTCTTAGGAATTGCGTGTGCACGCAATTCTCTAAGTAATGTACAAGTGTGGCGTTCGGCTCACCGCAATGCATGCAACACCTCTCTTCACGTTCTATTGTTTGTATGATCTGCCATGCACAGTGGTAACCTAGGCGCATTCTGTGCAGAATGACTTCGGTACCTCTGTTTATTTCAGAGAGTGCCAGTGGTTCATAGCCTGTGGCATCTGAGTACCAGGTGGCCGAGGGGGAGATCTCGTTTCCTCTCTGTGAAGCTGCATGAGGAAGGAGGTTGCCATCACCGTACAATTCTTCCTAAGTAATTTTCGGCTCTGATGTTATCATGGGATTAGGGGGCATACCCCTGCCAACTTCGCTAGTCTGTCAGCAAGCTCATTCCCTCTGATGCCTATGTGGCTGGGAACCCAGATTATGATAATTCTTCTACCTGTCCCAAGAATCCTCTGTGCCAGTGTGCGATGGTAGTCAGAAGGTAGATATTTGTCAGTGGGTGAGCGATGCTGAAGACAGTCGATGGCTCCTTTTGGGGTCTGTATGTATGACCGCGTGTCCTTCCCTCACGGACCGGGGCTCAGTGCTCCATGATAGCAACTACCTCTGCCTGTTAGCGAGGAGGCGTTGTTTGTTACCCTCATGGATTTTGTGGCATTCCTTGCTGCAAAGGGCCGGCGCCTGCAGTGTGGGTCAAGGGATCGACCGATCCATCCGTGTAATATATCTGCTGCCCAGAGGGGTGATGGTTGCAATGACCCTCGGGGTTTCTGGCTAGGTGTGGAATATTCATTCTTTTTGGTTGCCCGTCTCATGACCGAGAACTCTATCGAGGTTTGTCCCCACGGCGGAGCTTTGACAAAGGTCAGGGTGGGGGAGTCCATGCCCTTGGCAAGAAGGTGTTCTTTGAGCTGATGGCGTATTAACACCCTGGCTGTGTGAGACAGCCAGGAGTTTTTTGCAAACAGCTCGTTATCTTGTTCTAGGCTTTCTGACTATTTTAGGTCTTAGTCTTGTATTCCTGGGAGCCTGGATGACCTTTGATAAAAATTGGGTTTCCATTAGATCGATTCGTGAGGAAAGGGGGAGAAGGTTTGCTCCACTAGGAGGTTGAGGCCCTTCGCCCACCTTGGGGCACCCAGAATGACCCGGCGGCATTGTTTTGGACTGTCTCCAGTTGGGCTTTATATTTTCTCTTAATGCCAATCAGAGCAAGGGAGGCATAGTATACAATGGGCCTAACAGCATGTACATAGAAAGATCTTATACTATGTGTCTGGCCCCTATGCGTCTTTCACTCATTGCTCTCATGACAGTCTTTTATTTTGTTCGGTCCTCCTTCTGGAAGGAGAGGGTCAGGTCTGTCTTTACCCCAAGGTAGAGGTAGTCCTGAAAACCCCCTCCTAGTCCATTCCCTGAATTTTCAAACTTTTGCTTGAATTTTTGTCTCAGAGCCAAGGCTTTGGATTTGGCTGCCGAGATCTTTAGTCCTGTCCTGCAACACTCCTTAGATAAAAGGTCCAGACAATGCTGGGCTTTTTTTAGGCAGTGTGTTCCAGTGGAGATGATAGCAAGATCGTCTGCATAGGACATGATCTTGCACCCACTGGGAGGTTTATGTTGAGGGATACCGGACATTAATGTGTTTAAAGAGGGAAAGGACTGAGAATCCCACCCTGTGGCGTTCCATTCTCTAGTGGCATGTGCTGTGAAAGGTGACCTTGGAATTTGACTCTTGGGTGTTCTATTCCTAAAGTATCACCTATCCAAACCCAAAAGCTTACCTCTGATTCCTTTTTGGATCACGCTCTCCTGAATGGCCAAGAGGACTTGCCAATTCAAAAGCCTTCTCCAGGTCAAGGAATACTACCACAGATATGCCCGTGCTTATTGTGCTCAAGAGCGTGGCTATGCTGAGGGGCTGTGCTCATGCCCCTGGTAAACCGTGGAGGTGTTCATGTGGGGGGTCCCATTTTCCATCAGAGCCGGTTCAGAACCATCCTTCGGCCGTCTTGGGCCAGACAGTGAGGAGAGAGATGGGGCGGTACTTTCCCGGCTCCTTTGGTTTAGGGATGGGAACTATGGTAGCCCCTTCCAACTCTGGGGCAGAGCTGCGCTCCGGCGGAAAAAACTCTGCTAAACGGGTTAAATTTTCGCGCCACTGAGCGACGTCCTACTTTTAAAAAAA
>NW_023639739.1:0-11872 GCF_015228065.2 Penaeus monodon
ATTATCTTTTATTTGTTTTTTTATCATTACCATTATTATTATTTGTTTATTTAAATTTTTATTATATTTTTAAATTTTTTGTTGTTGTTGTTGTTGTTTTGTTATTTTATTCTTAAAAATCATCATCATCATATCATCACATATTCATCATCATCATAAACATCATCATCATCATCATCATCACCCCCATAAACCCCTTTTATTATCAGTATCATTTTGATTACATTATATGTATTGTTTTAAAATATTTATTGTTAATAATACCATTATTGCTACTTTCCTCGTCACTGTAAAATATAATTTTTTCTTTTTTGGGTTTTGTATTAAAATTTTTTATTATATTATGTTGCTTTATTTTCATTTTTTTTATTTTTTTCAAATTATTTAACAACCATGATTATTTTTCACTTTTTTATCATTTTTTTTTTTTCTATTTTTTCTTGTTTTATGATCATCACATCATTTTATTATAGGGGATATTTGTTGTTAATTATAATAAAATTTGTAGTACAGTTTTTATTTTACAGTTATTATTTTTGTTATTTTTTTATTATTTTTATCATTATTATTATTATTATTATTTTTTTATTAATTGTTATCATCTTTATCATTATTTTTTATTTTCTTTTTTTATTAATATTATATTACGTTATTTTTATTATTACATAGTATATTAGGAGCGTTGTATCATTATATCATTATCTTATCACTTTATTTTTTTTAAAAAATTATTATAAAATTTTATTGCTGTTGTTATTATTATTTTTACTTTATTTTTAAATTTTTAATCTCATCATCATTACATTTTAAGTAAATTACATCATTTTTCATTATCATATTAATGTTTTAACATTTTTATAATTTTTATTTTATTTTTATTATTATTTTTATTATTATTGAATTTTGTTCTTGTTTGTTGTTTTTGTTGTTGGTTGTGTATTTGTATTATTATTATTTTAGTGTAGTAGATCTTTATTTTTATTTTTTATTTCAAAAGTTTTTTAATATTTTTATATTTTTTTAATTTATTATCATTTTATCATTATTTATTTTGACAAGAGATAGAAGAATATCCACAAAACAAGAAAGCATTTGACCGGTTTTTGAATGCGTCTTTGTCAGAAATACATTCGAAAGGTCAATACATCTCTTTTATTGTGAAGGGTATTTTATTCTCTTCATACCTTTCACTTTGTCAATATGTACGGTCATTTATTTATCTTTATTATTGCTATTATCGTTATTTTACTTTTTTAGTATCATTACCATCATTATTTCCATTTTTTTATTAAAAGGGTTTTTTTATTTTTTTTTTTATTTTTTTATCTTATTATTATTTTTATTTTTTATTACTATCGTTGTTATTATTGCCATTTTTATCACTATTACATTTTCATTTTCTCAATGATTTTTAACTTATCATCGTTGTTTGTTGATGTTTCCAATTTCTTATTAAAAGTATTAATATTCTTACTTTATTATGATTTTAAAAAAAATTTCTGTTTATCATTTTCCCTTTTATATTACAAATTTTTTTGTGGCAAATTACCCCCTTATCATTTTTTTAAATTATTTATTATTTTTTATTATTATTTTAATTTTTAAATTTTAATTTTTTTTTTTATTATTAAAAAAATTAAAAATTTAAAAAAATTAAAAATTATTAAAAATTTAAAATTAAAAAAAATTAAAAATAAAATAATTGATAATAATTAAAAAAATAATAATAATTTTAATAATAATTAAAAATTTTAAAAATTAAAATAATAAAAAAGAAAAAAGGGTAAAAATTTTCCACCAAAAAAAATTTTAATGATAATAGGGTTTTAAATGATTAAAAGCAGTAAATTTTTTTAAAAACATAATAAAGATAAAAGATAATATTAATTTCATTTAATACAGGGCAAAAGTGATTTAAAATTTAACAATAACAAACGATGATAATTTAAAATATCACGTTGATGAAAGATAAGGGTAATAGTATTTAAAAATGGCCAATTTAAAAACAAAGATATTTTAAAAAATAAAATATAATTTAAAAATTAAAATGATAAAAAAATAATATTAAAAATAATAATAAACCCTTTTAAAAAAATTTAAGGTTTTGTATTTAAAGGGGGGTAATGATACTGAAGGGAATAATTAACGAAATAGCAAAAAAAAAGATAAATAATGATAACCTTTTTCAATTTACAAATGGTGACAAGGTATGAAAAAAGAGAATGGGAAAATCTTCACAATACAAGAGTGTAAATTTTACGGTTTTTGAATGTATTTTTGACGAAAGAGCATTCGAAAAAGGTCAAATCATCTCTTTTATTGTGAAAAAATTCTTCTCATTCAACCCTTTTCTATATAAATAATGATAAAAATGATAAATATAAAAAAATAAAAAACAAAATTAAAAAATTTTTTGGGAAAAAAATAATAAAAATAAAGATAAATACTTTCTCTACTAATTAAAAATAATAAAAAAAAATACACAAAAAAAACAACAACAACAACAAAAAACAAAAATTTAAAAATAAATTTAATTTTAAAAATAATAAAAAATTTAAAAACTCAATAAAAATTTTAATAATGTTAAAACATATAATATGATAAATTTAAAAATGATGATAATGAACTACTTAATAATGAAATGATGTTGATGATGATAATTTAAAAAAAATAAAAGTTAAAAAATAATAATAATAACACCCGGGGAATAAAATTTAAAAAATGTTTTTTAAAAAAAAAAAAGTGGAATTAAAGATAATGATGATAATGATACAACTGCCCCACTAATACTACTAATGATTTAAAAATAATAATAACGTAACTTTAAATTAATGAAAAAGAAAATTTAAAAATTTGATAAAGATGATGATAACAATTAATAATATAATAATAATAATAATTAAAAATAATAAAGACCCAAAAATTAAAATAAAAAAAATAATAAAATTAATAAAAAATAATAAAATAAAAAGAAATAATAACTGTAATAAAAAAATCATGGGCTACCCACTAATTTTTATTATTAATTTAAAAACAATACAAATATCTCTATAATAATTTTAAAGTGATGTGATATCATGTTTAACAAGGGGCAATAGAAAAGGAAAAAAGATAATAAGGGGGATAATAATAATTTAATTTGTTTTAATATGAATTAAAATTTTGAAAAAAAAATAAAAAAAATGAAAAAAAAAAGAAAGAACATAATAAAAATAAAAAGAATAATTAATATCAAAAAACCAATTTAAAAAAACAAATTAAAATTTTCAAATGACGAGGATTTAAAATAGGGAATTTAAAGGGTTTTTTTAACAATAATTATATTATTAAAAAATACTAATAATGTAATAGCAAAATGATAAATGATTTAAAGAAAAGGATTTAAGGGGGATGTTGATGATGAGGGGTGATGATGATGATGATGTGAGATGGGTGGGTGATGGGGTGATGATATTTATGTGATTTGTAATGATAATAACAAAAACAACAACCAAACAACAAAAAATAAATATAATAATAATAATAAAATAAAAAAATAATTAAATGGTTAAAGATAATAAAACAATAAAATGAAAAAATAATGACCCAAAAATGAAAAATACCCAATAACAACTGAATTTCTAAAAATGAATATGATGATACTTTTAAAAAAAAAATTTTAAAGGTGATAATAATAATAGTATTCATAATGATAATAGGGGTAAATAATAAATTCAGAAAGATGATAAAGGGTTTGTTTTATTGATAAGGGTTTGTAAGGGTTTTAAAGGTGATAAAAGTTTGATAAAAAAAAAAGTAACAATGAAATGAAAAAAGTAAAATATTTTAATATAAACGTACAATTTTTGCTAAAACTACTTTTTTTAACCAAAAAAATGATACATAGGGCAGGGCAAATCGGGATAGATAGATTAAAATAATTTTGATAGGGAAACTTTGATTTAATAAAATTTTTAATATATTTAAAATTTTTATTTTTATTATAAAGTTATATATATTATATATATAATAAAATATATTATGATATTATATTTAATTATATATTTTAAAATATAATTTATATAATTATTTATATATATATATATATAGCGAAAAGAGGGGGAGGGGGGAGAGAGAGAGAGAGAGAGAGAAAAGGGGAGAGGGAGGAGAGAAGGGGAAATGGGGGGGGAGTTTAAAAAAATTTTTAAAATATAGGAGTTTTTTGGTTGGGTTAATTTTATTGGAACCTAAAGGGATTTATTCCCACGCCTACAAAAGAGGGGTTTTTTTGTTAAAATTCCTCGATGTTGGAACCCTTAGGAATTGTTTAATTTCCCCGAACGCCTTAAAAACAAAGGACCCGGTTTTTTCAAATTATTAACTTTTTAAAAAACGAAAAAGGAATTAAATTTTGCCCGGAAAGGGTTGGGGGAATAAAACAGGGAGACCGTTTTTAAAGGAAGAAACTATGGAAACTGGGGGTTTAAAAAAAAAAACAAGAACAATATTTAGAGTTGGGGATATTTGACCCGAAGAATCAGGCTATGGAATATTTTATTTATTGGCAGGGAAAAACAAAAACCAAAAAAGGGAAAACAGCCTCCCAAAAAAAACCATATCAAAACAAAAACCCCAAAACCCCCCGCTTTTAAGGGGCCGTGGCTGGTAAAAAGTAAATGCCTTTCATTTAACTGGTAATTTTCCAAATTTTTTGCCTTTCTAAAACCTGTAAAATAAAGGGAACTATGACCAAATTTTTTAACAACTGATTCCCTTTTTGGATTACCAGGGGGGTAAAAAAACCTAAATTTGGGTTCCTTTAAATTTGTTTTTTAAATTTAAAAATTTTTATAGTTATTAATTATATATATATTTTTTAAAAATTTAAATTAAAACTTTTTTAAAATTTAAAAATTTCAATTAAATATATTTATATTTATATATAAAAAATATAAAAAAATATAATATATATATTATATATAATAAATAAATATTTTTTTATTTTTTATATAAAAAATATATTTAATATATATATATATATAAAATATTAATATAATTAAAAATAAAACCGAACAAAAATTGTTTAAATATAAAAAATTATAATAAAATAATTTTATTAAAATATAATTTTATATTTTATTTAAAAATTTTATACATTAAAATGATATATATAGTTTTTAAAATTGTTGTTTTTGTTTTGTTTTTTAAAAAAGTTTTAATTAAAATAATTTAAATTTTAAGTTTTAAATATATATATTTTATTATATTTTTCAAAAAATTTTAATATCTATTATTCCTTTTTGCTTTTTTTAAATTTTTTATTTAAAATGAAAATTAAAATTTATTTAAAAAAATATTTTTTTGTGGAATTTTAAAGTAAAAAAAACACCCCAAACCACCACCAACACTTACAACAAAAAACAACCCCCCAAAAAAAAAAAAAACACACACACTCCCCCACCACAACACACACACACACACACACCACACACAAACACAAACCTAAAACCCCCACCCCCCAACCCCACCCACACCACACAAACAACACACCACACACACAAAAATATTAAATATATATATAAATGCTTATAAAATTATTTTTAAAATGTATTTTGGGGTTATTTTTATATATTTATATATATTTTATATATTTTTATATTATTTTATAATATTTATATTATTATTATATAGTATTATTATAATATATTTTAATATAATAATATATACATATACATATTTCCCCTATATAATTTTGTTTTGTGTAGGGGGTGTGGTTTGTGTGTTTTATTATATATATATATTATTTATTTTATTATTATATATATATTGTGAATATATTATTTTTATATATATTTTTATTAATATTTATATATTTTTCTTTTTATTTTATTTTAATTAAAATTAAAAATTAAAAATATATTTTATTTTTCACAAACAACCACCCCACACACACACACACACAAAATTATTTTTATTTTATATTATTTTTATATAATATATACAATTTTTTAATATTAATTTTAAAATTTTAATATATATAGTATATTATTTATGTATCATATAATATCAAAAACGGGGGGGGGAGTGTTTTCCATTCACGGGCCCCCACACACACACACACCACACAACACACCCACACACACACACACACACACACACACACCCCCAACTAATATATAAAATATATATATATTAAAATAATTAAAATAATAATATATATATTATTTTGTGTGTGTGTGTGTTGGGGTTGTTGTTTTGTTGTGTGTTTTTTTTTTTTCTTTTTTTTTTTTCCCCTTTTCTCCCCTCTCCTTTTCCTCTCCTCTCCCCATCTCTCTCTTTTTCCCATATATTTTAAAATTTTTATATATAATTTATAATTTTTATTCCCATATTATATAATTTAATATTGATAGTAGTAAAAATAAAAGATTTTGTATTTTTTGTGGGGGGTGGGGTGGTGTGTGGGGTTTTTGTGTGGGGGTGTGTGTGTTTGGGGGGGGGGCTATTTTTTCCCCTGCAGGATCTAGGGGCCCCTTCCAGTTTATTATTGGGGAGGTCATTTTTGGAGTAAAACCCATAAAACCCGATTGGTTGCCCTTTTCCCAAACAACCGCGGTTTTGGGTTTCTGTTTAAAAAAAAGCTGGGGCTTCCCAAATTTTGGGTCAGCCTAATCTCACGGCGAGGGGGAAAAAGACATATCGCCTTGAGAAGCCCAAACGCAGGTTTTCGAGGGGAAATCACCGCCAGGCAAAAGGGGCTTAACCTCGGTTGATTAAAGGAAGGGGATAAAACAGGTAGGGGTGGGATTTTCCATATGACCTCTCAATAATAAACTGGAAAAGGCCCAGATCCTGCAGTGGAATAAATGGGCTGTTGAACCCAAAAAATTATAATTTTGTTTTGTATATAAAATGTTAATTATATAAAAATTAAAAATATAATATATATTTTATATATATTTAAATTATATATATAAAATAAAATATATATATATATATAAAATTATATTAAAATATATATATTTATATATAATATAATATATATTATGGGTGTGTGTGTGTGTGGGTTTTTATGGTGTTTTTTTTTTTATTATAATTTTTAAAATAGTTTTGTATAATGGTTAAAAACCCTTAATTTGGTGTTGGGGTTTTTGTTTTGTGTGGGTGTGTTGTGGGTTGGGTGTTTTTGTGTGTGTGTGTGTGTGTGTGGTGGGGTGTGTGTGTTTTTGTGTGTTTGGTTGGCGTGTTTTTGGGGGTGGATGTTGTGTTTTTTGTTTGTGTTTGTGTGTGTGTTTGTGTGGGTGTTTGGGTTTTTGGGGGGGGGGTTTTGGCGGGGGGGGTTTTTTTTTTTGAAATTTTAATGTTTCCGGGGGGGGGGGGGCTTTTAGTAAGGGAAATTCTTCCAAAAATTTTTAAAAATTTAAAGGGTTTGCCGTTTCGGGGCGTTTTTGAAAATTTTTGGTTGTTTTGGTTTTTTAGTGAAAAAATAAAATAATAAAATAATAATAATAATAAAATTTCCAAAAAAAAATCAATTTTCAACTCTCCCTATATGAGATTCTTGGTTCTTTTTTTAAAAACCTTTGCCCTGGAAAATTTCCAATGTCCCAAATTTTTCCCCAAAATTTTTAGGAAAACTTTCACAGTTTTGTTTTTGAAAAAGGGGAAAACCTAATAGGGGCACCCCAGCAAAAAAAAAAAATGTTTCCCTAATGATGATAATGTACTTCACGAGATAATACGATTAATATGTTGTAAAAAATCACTTTTTCACATGTTTTGGCATGGGTTTTAATTGCAATTTAAACAACCTTTAAAAAAGAAAAAAAAAAAAGGTCGAACTGTAGTGTATTAAATATTTCTTTTTTTATTATTAAATTTAAACCACTATTTAAATTTTTTTAATTTTTAAAATATCCCTTTTCTTTCATTTTATTTTTTTCGGGTTTTTTTGCGTGAACCGGCATTCAATTTTATAATTCCCTTTATGATTCCTTCACTTTTTTTTTTAAGTTAGTTAGCCCCCAAAAATTTTCTTTGGGGGGCCTTAAGTAAAGAAAACCTGGTAGATTTTTTTTTAGGGGGACTTTTAAAAATATTGAATGGGGTTATTGACAGTGAAAATTCCTTTAAAATACTGTATATACCGGGGCGGACACAGACATACACTGAAGTTTAAATTTTTCCCCCATCACACTGGGGGACATTTTTAAATATTGCCTAAACCCTTAGATAAAAAAAATATGATCTTTAGACCTTTCTTTTTCATAAACAAAAAAAACAAAAATAATAGGGACAATTTATTATTCATGTTTTTGGGGGCCTTTCTCTTTTTCCCGTCGTTGGGAAAGGAGGAAACAAACAAAGATGGTTCTACTAGGGGGGGATATTATATTTCAAAAAACCAGATAACTTTCCTTCTGTGTTGCTCAAAGTGCAAAAAAAATATTTTAATTTTGCAGCGGGTTTTTCCCCGTCAAGTGCCACAACAGGGGTTACTTGCAATCGCGGGGTTAAACTCACGGTTATCCTTATCCAAACTCCACCCCCTTCCCCTTTTTTTAAATTTGTCTCGGGGTTTTTCCCTTTTATCTTTTTTTTGCTTTTTTCAATTGATCGTGGCAACATAGTTTCTGCATGGCCCCCCACGTCAGTCGTTTATTGCGTAGTGATCATAATACTGTCTTTCCGGGGCTGTGGTGCCTGAGATTTTTAAATTTTTTTAAGGGACGTTTGGGATTCCTTTTGGTTTTGTGTGTGTTTTGTATGTATGTTTTGTATGTGGGAAAGTATAAATAAAATTTCATATATATCATCTTTTATATACATATATTGGTGTATGTGTGAGTGTATTTATATTTTTCTTTATTAATATATATATGTAATATATTATATTTTAATTTTATAAAATATATTTTATATTATGTATGTAGTATGTATGTATTATAAAAGCATTTTTATATCAATATATAAAGGATATATAAATATATTATTTTATTTTTATTTATTTTATTTTATTATTTTTATATTTTATATTTATAATTTTTGAAAAATTTTTAAAACATATATAATAAATATATATATAATATTATAATTAAAATTATAATATATATATAATATATATAAAATGGTGTGGGTTTTGTGTGTGTGGTGTGTGTGTGTGGTGTGTGTGGTTGGGGGGTGGTGTGTGTGTGTTGTGTTTGTGCTTGGGAGGGGTTTGTTATGCATTTTATATGTGGTGTTTGTGTGGGGTTTTGAAATTTGGGTATGTATTTTTGTGTGGAAAGTCCCCTGTGTGTTGGGGTGTTGATTCCCGTTGTATTTTTTCGTTTAAAAGAAAATTTATCTTTTTTAATTATATTGTCTTTCCCGTCAACATGCTGTTCAAAAAAAATTCTTCCCCTTTTTTCGACTTTAGATTGGGGATCCAGGAAAACCGCTCTTCGAATTGCTAAAACAATGGAAAACTAGGTAAGGGGGAATCTGGAAGCGCTGTCTGGGTTATCACGTGGAGACACATTAGTGCGGAAAGGTGTATTTCCCACAGCCAAAAAAATGTCGGAAAATTTAAAAAATTTTTTCACAAAACACACACACACACACACACACACACACACACCCCACACAAACACACAAAAATATATAAAAATTTAAATCATTTAAAAATTTTATATAAAATATATATATTTATATATACACCACACCCCCACAAAACACAATACATATATATTATTATATATTTAAAATTATAATTTTTTAAAATTATATATTTTTATGTGTTGTGTTTTTGTGTTTTGTTTTGTGGGTGTGTGGTGTGTGTTTTGGTGTGTGTGTGTGTTTTTTTTATATCTTTTTATCTATTTAATCCTAATCTTTTCCCCAAAAACCCCAAAACACACACACACCCCACACATTTTTATATATATATTATATTATATATAATTATTAAAATTTTATATATAAAGTGTTGTGTTGTTGTTTTGTGTGTGTGTGTTTTGTGTTGTGTGTTTTTGTGGGTTTTGTGGGGTTTGAGTTTGTGCGTGTGTTTTGTGTGTGTGTGTGTGTGTGTGTGTGCGTGTGTGGTTTTTGTTTTAAAAAAAAAGTCCTTTAAATGGGAAAAAAAAAGTTCAAAAAGAAAGGGAATTTTTAGATATATCCATGGTACCTTTAAAAATTTTTTTATTTTATCATCCCCTTTTTTTTTAAAAAATTTATTAAAAGTAAATGTTCATCCATTACCGGGCAGAAAACCATTCAATTTCATACTTAAACCCTTTCTAAATTCAAAAATATTAAACCCCTTTTAAAATTTATTTTTTTTTTTCCCTCGATCCTTGACGTCCCAAGGGGGTGAAAAGTGAAAGCATTGCTTGGTGTTAGAATGTGTGTTTTCTTTTGGGCCAAACAGCTGATCGAGAAACTAAACTTTTTCGGGAGGCAAAAAAATATATATTTTAGAAAAGAAACCTGTCTTGTTGGAAGTTAGATGTATTTGTTTAAAAAGGGTAAAATATTTTGGGTATACTTTTATTAGTGTTTATTTTTGATTTTTTTGATCTACATTTTATTTGGTTTTTTTTATATTGATTTTTTAGATTACATTTTTTTTGGTAATTTTTTTTCAAGGGTTATAGGATTTCACCCGTTTTTTTTAGTATTTTTATTACATTATAGAAACAGTTTTATTAGTAATTTATTAGATCATAGTACAGTTTTATTAGCATTTTATTAGATTATAGATACGCACTTTGATTAATTATTGGTCCCCCTTTTAAAATAGTAGGTTATTCACTCTCTTCGCGTTGCATATTTGTTTTTTTCTGATAAGGAAATACCTACTGATGGATTTCATGTATGTAATTCTAAACTGTTAAAATCATAGACGAATCCCTACTTAATAAATAGATTCGCCAAACTATAAGTATAATTAGCAACCTTACCTCTTATACAGCAGCCAAATTAGTACTATAATTCAAGATATGTTTTAAAAAAACTTCCATTTCATTACGATAACCACAAACATCCACAATTTTTCAAGCGGAGTCCTCTTGTTAAACGGTAACCACATCGAACAACACATGACTTTGAAGCAAGGAGTCTCTAACAGCTGGTATAACGGTCACGACTGCGCAGTTGAAGCCAAGTCGGGCCGAGGGGATCGAGGGCGCGGAGGTTATCACGAAAACTCTTCACCCGCTTCTGATTCTGTTCATTTTCTCCTTTCTTGCCTGGTTTTAGGTCCGTGGGTAAATATGGCTGTGTGTACGAGGAAGATAGTGAATGGCTTTTTAGACGCTCCGGGAGTGAGTAATGAATGAATTAAGATGTTTGTCAGTAGGAAATGGATATGACTTTTAGATGGCTCGTAGACTGATTAATGAACGAATTTAAGACGCTTGTGACTGGGCAATGGATGGCATTTTGAGTGTTTTGTCTGAGCAGTTTATGAATTTAGACGCCCCTGAATAAGTACGATTGGGTTTAATTGTCTTTATCTGAGCAATGCTAGCTTTAGACGCCTGTGCCTGAGCAATGGGTGGTTTTAGTTGCGTTTAACTGAGCAATGAATGGCTTTTATACCTTTTTGACAAAGTACTGAATGAAATCAGATATCCTTAACTGGGCTAGTTTCTACTTGCCCCTATCTGAGGAATGAAAACTTTTAGAAGCTTCTGACTGAGCTCGGCTTCTCTCTCCTGTGTGCCCAGTGGAACACGTGGGGCCCCATCAGCGAGAGGTTTTGGGCGTCGCTTTTCCGGGGATGGGGCCGTGGGACGGGGCCCCGTTTGGGGGCCTGACTGGATGGGCAAACTGGGGACCATCATGTTGGGTGGGCATCGTGCCCATGTGCTGGCTGATGGAGGCCGAAGGGAACTCCGTGCGAAGTTGCTTT
>NW_023639740.1:5000-7500 GCF_015228065.2 Penaeus monodon
ATATAAAATTGTATATATTAATATTTTATAAATAATGATATATTATAATATATATATATATTATATATTCATATATGTGTGTGTGTGTGTGTGTGTGTGTGTGTGTGTGTGTGTGCAACACTAGATATGCATGTGCGTGCTTGCGTGCGTGCGTGCGTGCGTGGTGCGTGGTGTGTGGTGTGTGTGTGGTGTGTGTGTGTTTGTTGTGTGTGGTTGTGTGTTGTGGTGTGTGTGTGTGTGTGTGTGTGTGTGTACGTGTATTTATGTAGAGATTTTGCCGCAGGGCACGATGGAATGATGCGTAACAGCGAGTGCAATTAAACATCCAGTTTTCATCATCCATCGTGATCATGTGCAAGAATAATGAAAGAAATAACGGTTCCGAAGGCACGAAGAAGCAGAGAAGAAGAAAAAGAAAAGAAGAAGAGAAGAAGAAGAGAAGAAAAAAAGAAGAAGAAGAAGAAGAAGAGAAGAAGAAAATAATAATAATAAGAAGAAAAAAAAAAAAAGAAAAAGAAAAAGAGAAATGAACAAACAATACTAATTCGCAAACAGAAGTACATTAATGCAATTAGACACAAGTATAAGAGCTTATTTGGGCCTCCAAAGTCTTCAGTTTGTCGACTCTCGACGATGCCCCGGGGCCCTCAGATGGCAGAAATTTGTCGACTGAAAACAAAAATAAAAAAACCTCTTTAGTCATCATTCTGAAAAAAGGGTCGTTATAATGAGTGAATCACTGGAGGAGAATGACAGTAAAAAGATAATGAATAAAAGAAAGGGAAATTTCCCAGAGAGAAAAAAAGGGTGATGGCAGGTGTAGTTGCGTAATTAGCTACAATACGACGCGACTCACCGGAATAATTTTTAAAATTCTTCCGTGTCTTGATCCCGACGAAGCTTCAGTGTTTCATAAGGTTAGTGACTCTTTAAACGAAATTCACTGTAGAGTGCTGGGGACGGAAACATAACCACGGAAAACTACCAGGTACACTTGCAACGTTCATCCTTACCAAACTACCGTGCATTTTTTTCACTCGTAACATTGAGAGCAGAGGTAGGAGAGTTAAGATGTAAATTATCGATTATAGAACATAACCGTTTCACACTAATCCTGTCAAAAATATTTTATTTCTTTTCACACAAACAGAGTGCAAGTGACGGTAAATTGAAACTTAGTAACGACTTTTGAGTCCCCGATCCAGCTTGACAAATTAATGTCCTTAATTAATTAGGCCGCTTTTTTCCCTTACTGCGTGATTGAATCGCCTAATAAAAGAGTGTCCAATCCGATCGCAAATTTATTGAACCCAACGAGCCATTAAGGTTAGGAGCTATTCCCCCATCCGCCTGGGGAGCAACACTTATGATTTAGTATATGTTTACGATTAAATACATGGTCACACCAGTCCGTATTTCTAGCAGTGGCTAAGTACAGACTTCGAGAAATGTGCCTTGTACAACACCTATGAACAATCGTTTTTCCCACAGTACAATGAAGCTTTGGTCCAAAAACACAGGCGACAGTGTAAATTGTTAGCCATACATATTACACTGGATACCCCCTTTATTGTATCTCTTTACTACCTTCTAATTATCCTTGGACTTTCTATGAGTGACGTTATTCATGAGCACTCGTGACTGGTTCATCTGCATCAGAATTTTTTTATATAAGCAATTCACTCACCGCGAGCTGAGTGAAATTAGAAATGAATGCAACTTGCGCTTTCTTTTGTTCATCTGGCACAAATCTGCATTTTTCTAGCAGAACTAATGACATATTTTTTTGTGTACGATTTATCTAGGCGCAGACGTATCCAGTCCTTACCTGTTACTTTAACCAACATTTATGTTGTAAAACTATATGAGGCAATTCATACGTAATTATGCAAAACAAACTTGTCGCAGGACCACTTTCCCTTGGTTGTGTTTGTGTGTATATATGTGCATATATGATTATAATAAATATAAACATAGACATCTTCATATAAATACACACACACACACACACACACACACACACACACACACACACACACACACACACACACACACACACACACACACACACACACACAAAACACATATTTATATATATAATATATATATAATATATATATATATATATATATATATACATATACATGCATTCCCATATATATATATATGTATATATATATATATATATATATATATATATATATATATACATATATACATACACACACACACATACACACACGCCACGTACGTATGCTGTATTTTCTTGACCAATAATCTATTTTTCCGTGTGTCAATTCACCCAGTTTTCACATAATTAATTATTGCTATAGACCCAGTGACCGCTTAACTTTCTTTCACTTGTTGGGTAAGACAGCGTAATGACATGTTATTACAGCCAGAGGAAAAGGAGCATTTCCCACATTATATGCGAAGGGTGCATCAGTCACTGTTAAGACACTGTCAGTAGCGAACAAATTTGAATTTTTTTTAATGGCGA
>NW_023639741.1:0-11870 GCF_015228065.2 Penaeus monodon
TAAAAATTTTTAAAAATTTATGAAAAATTTGGAAAAATGGAAAAAAAAAAATTGTGAAAATAAATAAAAAAAAAAATTAATAAAAAAAGGATAATAATTTAAAAAAAAAAAATTAATAAAAAATGATAATGACAAATATGGTAAATGATGATAAAAGGGTAATTTTTATAATAATAATAAATTGGTACTGAAATATTAATAATAATAAACTGTTAAAATAAATTAATGATAGTAAAAAAGATAATTTATAACATTTAATTTAATTTTTATTTTTTTTATTTTTTAAATTTTTTAAATTTTTTTATTAATTTAATTATTATTTGTTTTGGTTGTTTTTTATTGTTTTTTTTTAAATTGTTTTTGTTATTGTTTTTGGGGAAAAATTTGGATGATGATAAATAATGAAACCCAGTAAAATGAAATTAAGGAGGAGGAAAAATTATAAAAAATTTAAAATTTGAAAATGGTCATGATTTTACTGCTTTCTTTGGTAATGATTAATGATCAAATTAAAAAAAGAAAAATTGATAAAATAATAAAAAGTTTTGTTTAAACTAGTTTTTTGATAGGTAATAAAAAATAAAGAGAATTAAGTGATAATAAAAAATTAAAATTAAAATTTGCAATTTTTAATAATCAAAACCCATAACAAGAAAAATTTGAAAATTTTAATTTTAAAATTTTTTTTTTTTTTTTGTTTTTCAGAAAAAAAAAAACCCTGTTTTTGGTTGCCAAATGTCATCCATATTTTTGAAGGAATTTTAGCATTTTTTTATTCTTCATATATTGTTTGATAAAAAAGGTAATGGCTTTTGATTAGGTTTCCACTTCCAGGGAATGGCCAAAAAGTTTTCCACTTTTTCCCTTTAAAATGTTTTTTTTTATCCTTTACAAAAAAGGGGAGTGTTTTGGCAGGCAAGTTTTTTACCTCTCCACATCTGAATGCTTTTTGTTTGGGCGCTTTGTTTTGTGGTTTCCCCTTTGGTTTTGGCCCCCTTCAAGTTTAGGAAACCCTTTTTTTAAGGAACAATCCCTTAGCTCCCCATTGTCCCCTCAAAACTTGTGACCCTTTTTTTTTCAAACCATTCCTTTTTTTTCACATAATAGCTTCCTTGTTTTTCCCTAAAGTTTTTTTAAGGAGATTTTTTATGACATCCTTTTTTTGCTTTTTTGGTTTCCCTTGTTTCCCTCCAAGTTTAGGAAAACTTTTAAAAACATCCTTTTTTACACTTTGGTTCCTTGTTTCCCCTTTAAGTTAGGAAAAACTTTAAGCATTCCCCTTTTACCACTTGGTTTCTTGTTTTTTTCCCTCAAATTAAGTTAAAGGAAAAAACTTTTTTTTTTCAGCATCCCCCTTTACACTTGGTTTCCTTGTTTTTCCTTTCAAGTTTAAGGAAAACCTTTTAAAAAGCATCCTTTTTTACACTTGGGGTTTTCCCCTTTTTTTTTTCCCTCAAGTTTTAGGAAAACCTTTACAGCATCCTTTTTCACTTTGGTTTCCTTGTTTTCCCCCCAAGTTTTAGAAAAAAAAAAAACTTTCAGCATCCCTTTACAACTTGGTTTTTCCTTGTTTTTCCCCTCAAGTTTTTGGGAAATTTCCCCTTGGGGACATCCTTTTTTTTGCTTTAGTTTTTTTTTTTCACTTTTGCAATAAAGTTGGAAAAAAAGATAAAAAAGGTAAACCCTGAAGCTTTTCTGCCAAATTAAATTTTGGGGATATGGAAATTTTTTTTTTTTTTTTAGTGTAAGGGACAATTAAGGGGGGAAAAATTCGTTTTTCTTTTTCCCAGCCTGTTTTTGGATGGGAAGCTGTTTTTGGTAAGTGGGCCAGTAACAATAAAAAAAACGCCAAAGAAAAAAACATTTTGCCTCCCTAAAATAGTTTTGTTTAGGTTTTATGAAAGCTGTAGCTTACAGTAAGAGTAAAGACCATTAAAGAAAAAAATTTTTTTTCTTCCTGCAAAAAGTTTTTTTTTTTAGGGGACATGAAAAGGTGTTTTTTCGTGAATTACTGGACTTTGGATGAGCGTCTTTGGTGGGGCGGAGAACTGCCGGGGGGGGGGGGGGACATTTGCAAAAGGGGAGGAAGGGGAGAAAAGCTAGATGGAGTGCTCAAAAAGGGGAGTAACTTTTCCAAGTTTGTCAAGCCAGCCCTTTTGATTTAAATTAAAAATAGCCCCCATCTTTTGGGTAAGAAAAATTTTTTTGAAAAAAAAAAAAAAATTTCCCCTACAAGAGTTTTTTTGGGGCATGTGAAAGGTCCCTTTTTCATTGTCTTCCTTTTAAATTATTTTCAAACCAATTTTTTTTGTTGGGGAAAAATTTTTTTTTTTTTTTTTCTTGGTTTTCTTGTTAAAGAAAAAGGAAATTTACTGGTCAAGTTAAAATGGATTTTTAAAATTTAGGGGGAAAATAGATTAACAGTTTTTTATGTTTGAGTTTACTGTTTTTTAAATTTTTTGGGGGTCCCCCCCCTTTTTGCTCTTGAAGTGAGGAAAAAAAAAAAAAAAAAATGGAAAAAAATCAAAAAGAAGCAAAAAAAGGAAAGTAAAGAAGAAAAAAAGAAAAAAAAGGAAAAAATAAAAAAAAAGTGGGGGGGAAAAAAATTTTAAGATTTTATAGAAAAAATCTAATAGTAAAAGTGGCCAAGTAGAATTTTTTTTTTATCAAAAACATTTTTTGTTTTGATAAAATGAGTTAGATAAAATGTTTTTCTTCTTTGGGTTGGGAAAAACAAGGTCCCATGCTGAACATCATTTGTAACCCCAAAAAGAGGTTGGGAAAATAAATGAGGGTGGGCCATCCCAATCTTTTATTGCTTCAGAAATTTTCATGACGCAGTTGGCAAAAAAAGGTCAAATGGGGCCAGAGTTTTTTTCCTTTTCAAGCAAAATTAATTTTTCCTTTCTAATTGACCACCCTCACTGAAATAATAAATGCAAAATCTGGGGTAAAGATTCAGAGTTTGAAGTGTGGGGCAAAGTTTTTTTCAAAGATTCCATGAATTTTGGGGAAAAAATTATTACGTCCCCCCCGTTATTAAGTGAAAAAAAGTTAGCCATGTGTTTATAAAAAAACCAAAAAAAGCCTTCTGAATTTTGGAATATCAAAAACAATGAAAAAATTGATTTCTTTCTAAATATAGATTTATTTAAGGAAAAAAAAGTGGTTTAAAGTAAAAGATATTCAAAGTAATTTTTTTTAGGAAAGATAAAAATGTAATAGTAAGTGTATAAAAAAAAAAAAAATTTTTAGGGGGAGGAAAAAAGAAAAAATAATAAAGTGTAATTTCCAGGTATTTACCATTTACATTTTAACCGTTTTTTCCTCCCCCAATCCCCAATCCCAAAAGAGAAGGGTTTTTAAATCCGAAAAGGGAAATTTAGCGCACGCCAACTTTTGGGCATTGTTGGGGGGAAAGACCCAGTTTTTCCCTCCAACCCCGGCTTGCCTCCCCCACCCCAGAAATCCGCGGACTAACACCCCATTTCATTTCCGCAACAAAGGGGGGGCACGCCCCCCCGTTTATGGAGGTTTATCTTTTCCTACTCAAGGAGAACTAATTACCCGACTAGTGGGATTTTAGCCAAAGGCCCCCGGGCGCTGTTTTTGCGTTCCACGGTGGAGGGACCCTTAAACTGAAACTTCGCCTGCTTTTTTTTTTTTTTCTCTTTTTTGTTTTTTATTGGGTTTTTAAACAAATTTTTTTTTTTTTTTTTCTTTTTTTTTGGGATGCAGCTAAATTTGCTTTGGTTTTTTTTTCAGAAATAAAGAGAAGAAAATTCAAGTCCCCCCAAAAAAAAGGTTAAAAATTTTCTTCATAATCCTTGATTTTGAAGATTGGACAAAAAAAACTAGACCCCCGATTTTCCATCACCCGTGAAACATTTTTTCTGTTTTTCCCAAAAACCTTTTTAGGGGAACCTAAAAATATCCTTTGTAAAACCTCTTTTAAGCCCGGAACGGGAAACGAGGGGACCGCCCCCCAAGGGGGAAATCCCCCGTTTTGAAAAGGGAAAAAACGCATTGCGACCGAGAAGAAATTTTGCGGTGGGGGGGGTTCCAATTCCTGCGAGCGGGGAAAAGGACCCATGGAGAATGCGCTCTTTTGAGGTTTCTCAAAAAGGATGTTTTTTTCGCAATCGGCAAAAGATCCTCATTTTCAGACCCCAACCTTGATTACAGGGGAAGCCTGGGGGTGGGTGGTTTATTTTTTTTTTTTTTTTTTTTTTTATTTTTTTGAAGATTTTGGTAAAAAATTGTGAAAAAAAGTTATCAATTTTTTTTGTTGTGGGTTTAAAGGGAGTGGGGGGGGGAAAACCCCTTGTTTTGGGAAAAATACTTTTTATTTTTAAATTTGAAATTTTTTTTTTTTTTCAATCCAAAGTTTACACAAGTTTTTGTTTTTAAATTTTTTTTAGGCCTTTTTATTACACTATTAATTAAGTAAGGTTTCCCTTTCCCATAATTTTAAAAGGGTCCTAATTTACTTGGGGGGGGACTGCCAAAAGGGGGGGACATCCCAAAGGGGGACTCCACAATTCTTTTCCTCCCTGGACGGGCCCCCAAAAGTGGGGCCCCCCCGGGTTTTGCGGCTTTTCGATCAAAGGGGCCATGGGTCCCTGTTTCTGGGTTTTGGGGCCACGGGAAAAATTTTGCCGGGAGGACCCCTATCTTCCCTTCTGCTCCCCTCATTTACTGAGCAAGTTGGGGGGCCCCTTCTTGGTCATTGTTTTTTGCCCATTTTTATTGGTAAAGTGGTTGGGTTTTTATTTGGGGATGCTGTGGAATTTTTTTAAAAAAACAAAAACATTAAAAATTTAATTTTTTTTTTTTTTTTTTCACCAGGAGTTCATAACAAAAATAGCATTTTGCAATTCCCCTAAAAGTTAACGGGATTGTAAACAAAACGGCAGTGGGGGAATTTCCATGTGGGGTTTCCCCCAAATTGAGAAAGTTTTTACATTAAGTGCCCCGGGGAATTGGAAACTTGGGCGAACAGATTTTTAAAAACGGGAAAAAACCCATCCTGACCCAAAATTGAAAAAAACCGGAAAATGATGAATAAAGAATGGAGCGAGCGAAATATTTTCCCCACATGGGCCCTATAAAAAACAATAACCCAATTGGCCCTCCCCCCAAAAAAAAAAAACACAGGTTGTTCCTGGGGAAAAAAATTAACAAATGTTACAAACTTTCCAGACTTGTAAACCTATTTTTTTTTAAAAAAAAAAAAATCGTCAAGGTTGCCTTTATATTGTTGGGTTTTTAAAACTTAAAAAACCTTATAATAAAAGAAGGGGCAATTTATGTGTGGTGTTGGTAATGTGTTTTATAAAAAGGAAAGAGGGAAAGTGCTTTTTTCAAGTCCACCAAGGGTTCCTTATTTTGGGAAAAAAAAAAATTTGAAAAAAGCACATGAAAAGAAAACCCCAAGTTTGCAAGATATTAAAGTTGCATTTTGGCTAACTAAGCCCCATCCCAGGTTTCCTTTTAAATAAAAAAACCCCAAACTAAAAAAAAATTTTTAATCAGGTAAATATTAATAAAATTTTGCAGCTTTTGGAAAGCAAAAGGTCGGTATTCCCCCTTAAAAACGAAAGCCCCCTTTTTACTGGCCATGACTTTTGGGGGGTTTAAAAGAAACGACGGTGTTTTCTGAAAACCCTATCGGAGTTTTAAAAAAAGGGTTTTTTTTTTTTTTTCAATTTTTAATATATTTTTTTTCTCTTATTTTTTTTTTTTTTTTTTTGTTTTTTTAAATAGGGAAAAAAAAAGGAAAAAAAAGGCATTTTTTTTTTTATCTTTTTTTTGTTTATTCAAGGGGTTTTTTTTTACATTTTTAAAAGGCTCAGTAAAAAAGAAAAAAAAAATATGTGATTTAAAAAACCCCTTAGAATTGGAAAATATGATTTTTTTTTGGTTTTTTTTGGTTTGTCTCTAGTGAAAAATGAAATAATAAAGGATATGTTTTTTTTTTTTTTAAAAAAAAAATTTGTTTGAATTTGTTGAGGGGGACTAAAAATGTTGTTTATATGTTGGTTTTTTAGGCGGCTTCTTTTTTAAAAAATTCTTTTTCACCCGAGTAAAATTTTAATTTACTTTTTGAAGGTTTTTTGTAGGAAAAAAAAATTACTAAAAAAATTTTAAAAAAAATTCACTTCCCCCGCCCCAAGAAATTCAAAAAAATAAAAAAAAAAAAAAAAAAAAAAAAAAAAAAAAAAAAAAAAAATTTTAAAAAAAAAAATTGGTGGTGTTTTTTTTAAAAAAAAAAAGGGGAAAAAAAATTTTTTTTTTTTTTTTTTAATTTTTTTTTTTCCTTTTAATTTTTAAAAAAATTTGTGGGTTTTTTTTGGTTTAAAATTTTTTTTTTTTTTTTATTTTTTTTTTTTTCCTAAAACCCCCCCCATTTTTTTTTTTTTTTAAGGGAAAAAAAAAAATTTTTAAAAAATTTTTTTTTTTTTTTCCCCCTTTTTTTTTTTTTTAAAAAAAAAAAAAAAAAAAAAAAATTTTTTTTTTTTTTTTTAAAAAAAATTTTTTTTTTTGGGGTTTTTTTTTTTTTTTCCAAATTTTCCCCTTTTTATTTTTTTTCCCCTTTGGGGGAAAAAGTTTTTTGAGTTTTTTTTAAATTTTAATTTTTTTTGGGGGCCCCCTTTTTTTTGGGGAAAAAATAAGCGGGGGGGGGGGTTTTTTTTTTTTTTTTTTTTTGGGAATTTTTCTAGAACCTTTGGGTCCCCCTTAAAATTGGAATTTTTTTGACACTTTTCCCCAAAAACCCTTTAAAAATTTTTTAATTTTTTATATTATTTAAAAAGGAAAGGTTTGAAAAAATTTTAATAGTTTTTTTTTTTTATCCCTTTTTATAAATACTTTTTTTTTTAATATTAAAAGAAAATAAAAAAAAAAAGAGACCCTATAAACCCAAAAAAAAAAATTTTCACAGGTTTTAAAAGTTTTTTTTTTTTTTTTTTTTTTTTTTAACAAAACCCCTTTTTTACCAAAAAAAAAAAAAATATTTAACATTCCCCCTAAAAAAATCATTTTTTTGCACCAAAGTTTTTTAAAAAAAAAAAAAAAATGGGGCCATTTTTTAGAAGAAAAAAAATATAAACGTTCCCCTTTTTTTTTTTTTTTTTTTTTTTTTTTTTTTTTTTTTTTTTTTTTTTTTTTTTGGCCCCCCTTCAAAAAATTTTTGGGGTTTTTTTTTTTCAAACCCCCTTTTTGTTTTTGGGAAAAAGTTTTTTTTTAATAAAAAAAATTTTTTTTTAAAATTTTTTTTTTTAAATTAATTTAAATTTTTTTTTTTTTTTAAAAAAAAAAAAAAACCAAAAAAAAAAAAAAATTCCTTTTTTTTTTTAATTTTTTTTTTTTTTTTTTAAAAAAAAACCCCTTTTTTTTTAAAAAAATTTTTAAAAAAAAAATTTTAAAAAAATTTTTTCCCCCCCCAATTTTTAAAAAAAAAGGGGGGGGAAAAATTTTTGGGGGAAAAAAATTTTTTTTTTTTTTTTTTTTTTTAAAAAAAAAAAAAAAAATTAAAAAAAAAAAAAAAAAAAAATTTTATTTTTTTTTAAAAAAAAAAAAAAAAAAAAAAAAAAAAAAAAATTTTTTAAAAAATTAAAAAAAAAAACTCCCCCAAAAAAAATTTTAAAAAAAAAATAAAAAAAAAAAAAAAAAAAAAAAATTTTTTTTTTAAAATAATTTAAAAAATTTTAAAAAAATAAAAAAAAAAAAAAAAATTAAAAAAAATTTTTTTTATTTAAAAAAAAAAAAAAATTTTTTTAAAAAAAAAAAAATTTTTTTTAAATTTTTTTAAAATTTTTTTAAAAAAAATTTTTTTTAAATTTTAAAAAAAAAAAAAAAAATTATTTTTTTAAAAAAAAAATTTTTAAATTTTAAATTTTTAAATAAAAATTAAAAAAAAAATTTTTTATAAAAAAAAAATATTTAAAAAAAATTAAAAAATTAAAAAAAAAAAATAAAAAAAAATTTAAAATTTTAAAAAAAAATTTAAAAATAAAATATTTAAAAAAAAAAATTTTAAAATTAAAAATTTTAAAATTTATTTAAAAAAATTTTTTTTTTATAAATAAATTTTAAATTTTTTTAAAAAAAAATAAATTTTTAAATTTTAAAAATTAAAAAATTTTTTAAAATAAAAATATTTTAATATAAAAAAAAAATTTAAATTAAAAATTATATTTTAAAAAAAATTAAAATATATTTTTTTAAAAAAAATTTTTAAAAAAAAAAAAATATAAATATATATTAAAAAAAAATTAAATAAATTTTTTAAAAAAATAAAAATTTTTAAAAAAATATTAAATATAATAATTTAAAAAAAAAAATTTTATAAAATTTAAATTTTAAAAAAAAATTTTAATTTAAAAAAAATAATTTTTTTTTTTATATATAAAAATAATAATATTAATATATAAAAAAAAAATTTTTTTTTAAAAAATAATATAATTAATTAAAAAAAAAAATTTAAAAATATAAAAAAATAAAAATAATTAAAAAATTTTTTAAAAAATATTTAAAAATTTTAAAATTTTAATATAAAAAATATTAATTTAAAAAATAAAAAAAATATTATATATTAAAAAAAAAAAATTGTATATAAAATAAAATAAATTTTAAATTTAAAAAAAAAAATTTTTAAAAATTTTTAAAAAAAATATAAATTTTTATATAAAAAAAATATAATATTTAAAAAAAAAAATATTATAATATTAATATTAAATATTATATTAAAAATTTTTTAAAAAAATTATAAATTAAAATTATAAAATAAAAATAATTTTATAATAAAATTATTATATTTTAAAATTTTTAAAATATATATTTTTTTAAAAAAAAAAAAAAAAAAATTTTAAAAAAAATATAAAATAAAATTTAAAATTTTAAAAAAATTTATTTTTATAAAAAATAAAATTTTTATTTAAAAATTTAATAAAAAATTATTAAAAATAAAAATTTTAAATTTTTAAAAAAATAATTAAATTTTTTTTAAAAATTTTATTAAAAATTTTTTTAAAAAATTTTTTATTAAAAATATTTTTTTTATAATAATTTTATATTTTTTTTTTTAATTAATTTTAAAAAATATTAAAAATTTTTTAAAAAAAAATTAATTTTAATAATTTTTTATTTTTTATTTTTTTAAAAAATTTTAAAAATAAAAATTTTTTTTTTAAAATAAATAAAATATTTTTTTTTTAATTTTTTATATATTTAAATTTAAAAAAATTTTTTTTTTTTTTAAAAAAAATTTTTTTTAATTTTTTTTATATTAAATTTTTTTTTATTATATTTTAATATATTTTAATTTAAAATATATTTAAATTTTTTTATTAAAAATTTTATTTTAAAATTTTTTTTTTTAAATATAAAAAATTTTTTTTTAAATATAATATTTTTTTTTATTATTATATTTTAAAATTTTTAAATTAAATTTTTTTTATATATAAAAATAAATAATTTTTTTAAAAAATATATTTTTATATTTTATATAATATTATTTATTTTTATAAAAAAAATTTTTAAAAAATTTATTTTAATTAATTTTTAAAAAAATATTTTATATATAAATTTTAAAAAAATTTTTTATTTTTAAAATTAAATTAAAAATTTTTTTATTTATTTTTTTAATTTAAATAAATTTAAATTTATATTATTTTTAATAATTATTTATTTTTAAAAAAATTATATTTTTTTTAAAAAAAAAAAAATATTTAAAATTTTAAATTTTTTAAATATTTAAAAAAAAATATTTTTTAATAATTTTTAATAAAATTTTATATTTTTTTTAATAAATTTTTTTATATTTATTTTAAAAATTTTTAAAATTTTTAAAAAAATTTATTTTAAATAAATATTTTAAAAAAAATTATTTTTTTTAAAAATATATTTTTTTAAAAAAAAAAAAAATATATAAAAAAAAATTTTTTAAAATTTAATTTTTAAAAAATTTTAATATATTATTAATTTTTTAATTTAATTTTATTTTATTTTAATAAAATTTTTTTAATTTTAAAATTTTTAATTTAAAATATTTTTTATATTTTTATAAAATATTTTTTTTTTTAAAAAAAATAAAATTTATAAATTTATTATAAAATTAAAAAAAATTTTTAAATATTTAAAAATTTTTATTAAAAAATTTTTTAAAAAAATTTTTTTTTAATTAAATTTTTTAATTTTTTTTTTTTTTTTTTTCCAAAAAAATTTAAAAAGGGGGGAAAAAAAGGGGAAAAAAAAAATTTAATGGGGTTTTGGGGGGGAAGGGGGGGTTTTCGGGGTTTTTTTTTTTTTTTTTTTTTTTTTTTTAACTTTTTCGGAAAAAATTTTTTTTTTTTTTTTTTCCCCCTTTCTTCCCCTTTTCTTTCCTTTTCCTCCTTTTTTTTTTCCCCCCCCCTTTTTTTTTTTTTTTTCCCCCCCCCTTTTTTTTTTATTAATTTTTTATTTTTTTTTTTTTTTTTTTTTTTTTTAAAATTTTTTTTTTTTTTTTTTTTAAAAAGGGTTTTTTTTTAAAATAACAAAAAAAATTTTTTTTGGGGGATTTTTGCAAAAAAAAATTTTTTTAAAATTTTGAATTGGGGGCCCAGGGGTTTTTTTAATTTTTTTTAAAATTTTTTTTTTTTTAAAAAATCTTAACGGGGGAAAATTATTTTTTAGTGAATAATTAAAAAATCTTTTTAAAAGGGTTTTTTTTTTTTTTTTTTTTAGTAAAAGCCAAATTTTTTATTGAAAAAAAAAATATTTTTTATAAAAAAATTATTTTTTTTTTTTTTCTTTATTTAAAAAAGGGAGGGGCGATGATTTTGGCGCAAACAGGGGGGGGGGAAAAAAAAGGCGCCCGTGAAAAAAACCCCAAGCAAAAAAAAAAAAAATTTTTGTTAAAAAATTGTTACTTTTAATAAAAAGGGAAAAAAAAAAAAAAAAAAAAAAAAAAAAGGAAAAAAAAAAAAAAAAAAGGGAGGCCCCCTTTTTTTTTTTTTTCTTTTCCCCCCAAAAAGGGGGGCATTTTTTTTTTTAAAAAAAAAAAAATGGTGGAAAAAGAAAAATTTTTTTTTTGGACTGTTAAAAAATATTTTTTCAGTGGGGAAAAATTTTTTTGCCCCAAAAAAAAAAAAAAAAAAAAACTGTTTTTTTTAAAAAAAAAAAAATTGGGAAAAAATTTTTTTTTTTGGGGGCTATAGGGCTCTTTTTTTTTTTTTTTTCCTTATTACTGATTAATAAAAAAAAAATAAAATTTTTTTAAAAAAATTTAAAAAAAAAAAAAAAAAAAATTTTTAATTTACCTTTTCCCTTTTTAAAAAAAAACTATAAAAAAAAAAAAATTTTTTAATAGGGGTATGAAAAATGTCTTAAAAAAACAATTTTCCGACCCAAGGGGCTATTTTCCAAATTTCCCAAAAAAAGCCGCTACCTCGAAAACCCCCCCGCTTCGCTTTTGGAAAATTTTAAAAAAATTTGCTGAAAAAAGGGCCAAAACCCCAGAATTTTCAAAATTAAAAAGTTACAGTCTAAAATTTTTGCCCCGGGGGGGGGGGGGGGGGGGGGGGGGGAAAACCAAAAAGGAGCCCGGGTAAATTTTGGGGGGGGCAAAAAAAACCTGGGCTTAAAACAGTAAAAAAATTTAAAAAAATTTGTAGGGGAAAAAAAGGTTTTTTAAAAAAAAAAAAAAAAAAAAAAAAAAAAAAAACAAAAAAATTTTAAAAAAAACGCTTTTCTAAATTTTCTGCCTCCCCCAATGACCAAAATTTTAAAAAAAGGGGGGGGGCTAGGGGGCAAAAAAAAATAAAAAAAAAATTTTAAAAAAGGGCCCCCCCAAAAAATGGACGTTGGGGGGAAAAAATGCATTTAAAAAA
>NW_023639742.1:0-11869 GCF_015228065.2 Penaeus monodon
CAACACACAAATAATATATATATATTATATATATAATATATATTATATATATATTAAAATTATGTACCTAAGCACACACACGCACACACACACACACACACACACCACACACACACACACACACCACACACACATATATAATATATATATATATATATATATATATATATATATAATATATACACGTATATAAGTATATATATATATATATATATATAATATATATAAATAAATATAAAAAAACACACACACACACTCACACACACAAACACACACACGCACAAACATACACACACACACACATACACACACACACACATACGCACACACATACACACACACACAGATATATATATATATATTATATATATATATATATATATATAAAATATATATATATACATTATTTGTGTGGTGTGTTGTGTTGTGTGTGTGTGTGTATATATATATATTATATATATATATATATATATATATATATATACTTATATACGTATATATATATATATATATATAATATATACTTATATACGTTTATATATATATATATATATATATATATATATATATACATTGCTTCTAAGACAGTGGGCCAAGGCATTCTGAAAGGCTTGCCGGTTGGCCTTGCCTGTTTCCATCTTGGATTTGTTTGTGGCATTTGGGCTGGGCCAGCATCCATAAGGTAGTAACAGTAATCACAATGGTCACTTGTGACAGTCTCATCAACACACCATCTAATTCTCTCTACCAGATCCGCAATGTCCAAGGTGAGGTCTAGGACCCCTCTTTTGACATGTGTTGACTCTTGGCTGTTGAGAAGAGCGATCTCGGGGAAAGTCTTAAGCACATTGGCTATGTAATGACCTGCCACATCCGGTGCCCTATAGGGAGCCAGGATGGGGTGGTTTGTATTGAAGTCTCCCCCTATGATCACTCGGTCTTGTGCTGTAGTAGCACAGACCTGGCTGAAGTCTAAGCCCTTACGCCTGGCTTCCTCTACACATTGTACAGCTTGAAGGCCCCCCAGCCAGGTGAATCTCAATGGCAAGAGATTCAACATCCTCTCCACAGTGCGGTGCATCGGTTATTGCAGAGCAAGGGTTGTTTGCTCTGACCAGAATGATGAAGCCTCTTTTGCCAGCTGTACTTCGCAGCATGAAAACTTGATACCCTGAGAAGCGAACAGTTCCCTCTGTTAATGTCTCCTGAAGCATGGCAATGTTCCTTGATTACACTATTGCATGGGGCGATGGCATTCTTTGTATAGAAGCGGAATGTCAGTGTTCCAATATTCAAGAAGCAAATTCGGGTTTTTCCAGTATAAAAGGGGAATGCAGTTTTTTCAGGTAGGAGCGAATTCGTTTTCCGTAAGAAAGCGGAATTCAGTGTTCAGTTAGAAAAGCGGAAGCAGTTTTCCCAGTTCAGGAAGGGAACCAGTGTTTCCGTGTAAGGAGAGCGAATTCAGTTTTTTCCAGTGCTAAGAAACGGAATTCAGTGTTTCCGGGCAAGAGGCGGAAGTCGGGTTTTTCCCATGCTAAAGGGGGAATTCAGTTTTTCCCAGTGTAAAAAAGGAATTCAGTGTTTCCAGGAAAAGAAGGAAAAGTCAGTTTTTCCAAATGCAAGAAAGCGAAGTCTGTTTCCCAGTGTAAAAAAGGGGAAATTCAGTTTTTCCATCAAAAAAGGGAATTCTTTTTCCCATGCTAAGGGCGAATGTCATGTTCAGTGTAAGAAGGGATGCAGTGTTTCCATTGCAAGAAAGGGAATTCAGTGTTTCCATGCTAAGAGAGCGGAATGTCATTTTTCCAGTCTAAGAAGCGGAATGTCAGTGTTTCCTGCTAAAAAAGCGGAATTCATTTTTCCTGTAAGAAGCGAATGTCAGTTTCCAGTACAAGAAAGGGGAATGTCTGTTTCAATGCAGAAGCGGAATGTCATGTTTCCTTATAAAAAGGAATGTCATGTTCCATCTAAGAGGCGGAATGTCAGTGTTTCCGTTTAGAAAATTTCAGGAAAAAAAAAAAACCCAAAAAAAAAAGGGAAAAAAAAGGGGAAATGTCAGTGTTTCCAGTGCTAAGAGAGCGAAATGTCAGTTTTTCCGGCTAAGAAACGGAAAACAGTTTTTCCAGTCTAAAAGAGCGGAATGTCAGTTTTTCCATTCTAAGAAAGTAAATGTCAGTGCTTTTAGTACTAAGAAAGGGAATGTCAGTTTTTCCAGGCTAAGAAAGGGGAATATCGTGTTTCCATTTAAGAAGGCGGAGAGTCAGTGTTTTCAGTGTTAGGAGAGGGGAATATCAGTGTTTCTTTCAAAGATAGGGGAAATGTCGTTTTTCCCTTTTTGGTAAGAAAGGGGAAATGTCAGTTTTTTCAGTGCTACAGAGCGGAATATCACAGATAGCGGAAGTCAGTTTTTCCAGGGAAGAAAGGGGAATGCAGGGTTTTCAGGCTATAGAAGGGGAAGTCTGCCCCGGGTTAAGAAAGGGGAATGCAGTGTTCCATGAAAGAAAAGGGGAATTCGGTTTTTTCCCAAGGTAAAAAAGCGGAATGTCATTTTTCCTTGCTAAAGGCGGAATGTCAGTTTTTCCAGTGTAAGAAGCGGAATATCAATTTTCCCAGTGCTAAGAGGGGGGGAAATGTCATGTTCCCAATGTAAGAAAGGGGAATGTCAGTTTTTCCCAGTGCTAGAGATGTCAGTTTTTCCAAATTTCAGAAAGGGAATGTCAGTTTTTCCAAATTCAGAAGCGGAAGTCAGTGTTTCCAGTGCTAAGAGAGCGGAATTTCATTTTGTTTCCATGCTAAGGGACGAATGTCAGTGTTTTCCGTCTGAAACACGGGAAAACATGACATTCCGTTTTCGTAAATATTGGAAAAACTGAAATTCCCTTCAAAAAGGGAAACACTGACTCTCATAGCATTGGAAACACTGAATCCCCCCTCTTACACTGGAAACGGGAATTTCCGCTCTGATAGCATGAAAAACATGACTTTCCGCTTTTTACCACGGAAAACGTTCCCGCTTCTTAGAACGGGAAAACACTGATATTCCCTCAAAACCTGAAAACACTGCCCCCCCTTTCTTAGCACGGAAACAGGATTCCGCTTTTAGCACTGAAAACTGACATTCTTTTTCTTATATGAACACTGACTTTTTCCCTTTTGAAGGGAAAACTGACATTCCCTTTTTTACACTGAAAAACTGCTTTCCGCTTTCTTACACAGGAAACACTGAATTTCGCTTCTTAGCATGAAAACAGACATTCCGCTTCTTGACGGAAACGACATTCCCTCTCTAGCATGAAAAATTTGACATTCGTTTTCTTGAGGAAACACTGACATTCCGCTTCTAACACTGAAACACTGACATTCCGCTTTTACACTGGAAACACTGACTTTCCCTTTTTACACGGAAACCAAAACTTCCGTTTACATTGAAAAAATGACATTCCGCTTTTTTTGAGGGAAAACTGACTTCCCTTCTTACAGGGAAACATGACTTCCGCTTTCTTAGCACGGAAAACACGACATTCCCCTTTTAATGGAAACACGACATTCGCTCTCTTGCCTGGAAAACTGACTTTCCCCCCTTTGCATGGAAACATGACATTCGCTTCTTACGGAAACACACTTCCCCCTTCTTGCACGGGAAAAACTGACTTTCCGTTTTCTTGCATGGAAACATGCTTCCGCTTCTTAGCACTGGAACATAAAATTTGCTTTTTATATTGGAAACCTGACTTTCCCGCTTTTTTGCCAAAAAAATGACTTTCCCGCTTCTTGGACTAAAAACACGACATTCGTTTTCTTAGATGAACCCCAATTCCGCTTTCGTAAAAAAAAAAAATTTTTTTTCACAAAACCTTTCCCCCCCCCCTAGAGGGGAAACGACTTCCCGCTCTTTTACACGGGAAAACATGACATTCCGCTTTTAAACGGGAAAACACTGCACCCGCTTTTTTAGCACTGAACATGACATTTTTTTTAGTACGGAAAATGACTTCGCTTTTAGTACTGAAACACAAATTCCGCTTTCGACGGGAAACACTAAAATTCCGTTTTAACGGGAAAACCTAAATTTCCCTTTTTTATACTGAAACACTGACTTTTGCTTTTGCACTGGAAACACTGACATTCCCTCTTTTAAACGGAAACATGACATTCGCTTCTTGCGGGAAACACTACATTCCGCTTTCGAAATGAAACATGACATTCCTTTTTCAGAAAGGGAAACACTAAATTTCCCCTTTTCAAAAGGAAACACGACATTCCCTTTTTGTAAAACATGACATTCCATTTTTTAGAAAGGAAAAACTGACTTCCTTTCAGCACGGAAACATGACATTCCTTTTGGGGGGTTTTTTTTTTTGTTTGTTGGGGTTTTTTATTTGTGGGTTTTTTTTTTTTTTTTTTTGTTTTTTTTTGGGTGTTTTTGTGGTTTTTTTTTTTTGGTTTTTTTGATTTTGCTAAAAACGTAATCCCCTTTTTTTTTTTGTTTACTTTCTTTTTACAATCTTTTTTACTTTCGTTTTAGCTGCCCAAAAATAAAAAAATATATTTGGCTTCGTTATAAGAGTTAAAAAAAATAATCTCTGTGGTTTTTAATTTTTCTTTCATAGGGGGCTGTGCACACTCCGTCACATCCGCTCACCCATAGGGGTTTTTTTCTTTGCACTTCCTGTACTTCCCCCCAAATTTCGCTTTAAAATCTCCCCCTAACAAAACCCCCCACACACCACACACACACAACCACCACACACACAATATATATAATAAAATATTATATAATATATATTATTAATATATATATATCGTAGTCTGCCCTGAAATTGAGTTGTACAAGTAAACCCTGAAATGAGTTTTTATCGTACCCCTGAAAATGCCTAGCCCCTCGTTTTTGGGGTTTTTGAAACCCACACCTTGAAACCACACACACACCACAAACTCACACTGACACTGACACGACACTCAACACACAAAAAAAACCAACCACACCACACACAAATATAATTATAAATTTTATATATATATAATATATATATATATAATGTACCTAACAAAAACCCCCGCACAAAACAACACACAACACGCACACCACACACCACCACACACACAATTTTATATAATATAGTTATATTAATATATATAAAATTAAAAACCGTTTAAGTATATAAAATTATAATATATATATATATAATATATTTATTATATACTAAAACACACACACACACCAACACAAACACACACACGCACAAACTCCACACACACACATACACACAAAAACCCACATACGCACACAATACACACACACACAGATTTTATTATATATCATTATATATATATATATATATATATTATAAAATATATACTTATATCTTATTACGTTTATTTTAATATATATATATATATATTAATACATGCTTCTAAGACAGTGGGCCAAGGCATCTGAAAGGTTTTCCCGGTTGGCCCTTTCCCGTTTTCCATTGGTTTTTGTTGTGGATTTGGGCGGGGGCCAGATCATAAGGGTAGTAACAGTATCACAATGGTCACTTGTGACAGTTCATAAACACACCTTTAAATTTCTCTCAAACCGCCCCAAATGCCCAAGGGAGGTCTAGGACCCCTTTTTTGACATGTTTTGACTTTTGGGCTGTGAGAAGAGCGACTCGGGAAAGTTTTAAAGAAACCTTGGTTTGTAATGCCCTCCCAATCCGGTGCCCTATGGGGACCCCGAGGGGGTGGTTTGTATTGAAGTCTCCCCTTGATCCCTCGGTCTTTGCTGTAGTACACAGACCGGGCGGAAGTCTAAGCCCTTACAGCCTGTTTCCCTTACACATGTACAGTTTAAAGGGCCCCCCCAGCCATAAATCTAAGGGCAAAGTTTAACACCCTCTCCCAGTGCGGGGCATGGGTTTATTGCAGAGAAAGGGGGTTTTTTGCTCTGACCGAATGAGAACCCTCTTTTCCCAGCTGTACTTCGCACTGAAATTGATACCCTGAGAAGCGAACAGTTCCTTGTTAATTTCCTGAAGAGGGCAATTTTCCTTGTTTACCTATTGCTGGCGATGGCATTCTTGTATAAAAGCAATAATTTCCCTGTATAGCTTAGATGTGTGTCATAATTGCTTGGTGATTTTACATCAGAGACGCTTTATATTTTTTCAGGCAGTTGTGTTGGAGCTGACAACCCTTTGGAAACCTCGGGGTTTGAGAGATCTTCATCAGGGGGGGACGTTGTTAGGCTAACCAGGGGTCACTGGGGGGTGGGGCACCTTTGTGCTCTGACTATTGTGAGTTTGGCTTTTCTCAAAGAGCTTTGTCTGTGATCTTTTTTTTTGCTGACTTACTCGATAAAGGGCAGCTTTTCTGCATGGCGACAAATTTAGCCTGTGAGGGCTCTGCCCCTGAGGGGGTGGCCGGGGGGAGGTGGGGAGGGGTCTTGTTTAGGGGGAGGGTGGGGGTGGGGCTTTTGGCTCTTCGCTTCCTCCCTTTTAGGACTCAACGTTTGGGGCATTTCGTCATGGCGACCGGCCGCCTTTTGGCTACTCACTGACCCCCAAAAAATGTTTCTACTGCAGTGCCAACGCAGTCAAAAGGGGTCAATTTCCTCGTCAAGTAATATAGATCCCGGCCCCCAGTGACTGTCTATGAAAACTTAACTAAAAGGGAACATTACCCCTTTTAAACTATGCATACCATAGTGCGAGAATTTATGCTCAGGGTGAAGATACCATAAAATTTGGGGCCCCAGCCGCATCAAAAGGGGAACGACTTGCTGACAGACGTTGACATTTAAGGGATGCCCCCCCAAACCCGGTCATACAACCAAGCCCAACAAACTTAAGGTGAAAAAGCCACAGCTCTTGCCCCTTTCTCCGCAGCTTCACAGAGAGGAAAAAGGATCCCCCCCTCGACTAGATGGTCTCAGACGCCCCCAGGGGTATGAGCCCCTGGTCTCTCTGAAAAAATCGTAAAGGTCCCAAAACTTTTCACAGAACAGACTAGGTTTCAATGCGCAGGGCAGATTTTACAAAAGTTTAATGTGCAGACAGGTTTTGCATGCATTTTGGGAGCCGAAAAGCCCCCCTGGTTTAAATTTCTTTCAAATTGTGAAAACACACAATTTTTGAGACAAGGACCCCCCCCAACAGCCGCCGGGTGGAAAAAAAATTAGCAGCATATTACATATTGCAGGTAAGCATCGAGGTCAGAGAACAAAACGAGTGCCCAAAAAAACTGACAAGGCCGGGCATATATAGGGGCCCGGGCGAAGCTGATCTCGCTAAAAATCAACAGTCAATTTGTGCTTTTAATTTTGTTTTAAAAACATTTACTGTGGGTTTTATTCATGCTAGTATTTTAAAAGTTATCTTTTTTAGTTAAATATATTTCCCTTAATGGGCCAACAGCTAGGATACGAGTCGGAAACATGCTTTTACTTTTTTTCACATTTTACATCCTTTTTTAGCTGAATTTGTAGTCAAGAAGTATCCCCTAGGGTTCATTGATCTGAAAGTTTATATGGCAGAAATTTATTTTTGAAAAATATTCCTTTACTTCTACATTTGCTGTGTTTGTAAACAATGTAGGTCGTCTCTAGGCAAACCCCCCTCGTGACCGTGGCTTTGTGCGCCCCAAAAAACGTGTCGTGTTACAGGCCCTTCGTTTTTGAAAACGTGCCCCCTTCGAAGCGTACGAAGGTCCAAGGAAAGCATGGCAGGGAACAGAACGAAGGTTTGTGTGTGGTGTGTGTGTGTGGTGTGTGTGTGTGTGTGTTTTTGTGCGTGCGTGCGGCGTTCTTTCTAGCATCCTCAAAAACCCCCCAACATTTTAAAATCAGAGTTTGTAGAATCAAGTTAAAAAAAATAAATCTTAGCGGAGGAGTAAAACCGCTGAAATTAGGGCAGTACTTTTTTTTTAATCTTTTTTCTTTTTTTTTGGTTCGTACAATCTCTGATTAAATGTTAGGGGTTTTAGGATGTACAAAAGCACGCACACAACACACACACACACACTACTGTGTAATATAAATATATATAATAAAAATATAATAATACATTAAATTTATTATATGTAAATTTTTGTAAAATATATATTTATATGTAGGTGTCACATTATCCCAATATCGCCCCACTTTTACACTTCTTATTCTATTTCCCCATTCTTGCCTCGAGTCGTAATCAAGAGATTAATTATTCCTTTCCCTTTGGCCAAACCGCAAGCTCCCATTAATACAAAAAATTATGGGTGAACTTTCATGCCCTTCCCCCATCATTAAACATCATTTTATCATTTTTCAATATTATCACATTTTTGAAAAATTTCATCATATTGCAATATTATATATTATGCAAAATTTTATCATTATTATTGCAATTTTTGAGTTAATATATAATTTTTCAACATATAATAAAAAAAAAAATAATAGAAATAACAATAATAAAAACAAAAATAACATTTATAATTTATTTATCTTTTTTTTAATTAATATCGTTTTACAGAATTATTTCTGTTAAATAAATTTTTTTTTTCAATTATACTACTGTAAAAATGAAATAATGATAATAATACAATAATAATATTTAAAACGATATTAAATAATAATAAAAATAAAAATATAATAAAAATATAATAATAAAATAATAATAATAATAATAATAACAATAAAATAATAACAAAAATAATAAAAATAATGATAAAAATAATAATAATAATAAAAATAATAAAAAAAGTAAAAATAATAAAAATAATAATAATATTGATAACATTAATAATCCAAATGTTATCAAAAACTCTTTTTTCTCACTTTATCCTCATTATTGTATGATTAAAACGTTTTTGGGAATTTTTATCATATTCCCTAATAATTGCCCAAAAACATCAGAGAAAACGAAAACGTCATTTGGGGGTATACTCCAAAAGGGGCATCCTCAAACCCCTAACATTTTAACACAGAGTTTTTAGGCATGCAAAGTAAAAAAAATAAAATTTAGCGGGAGGAGTAAAACCCATTTTTGATTTCGGGTTTTCGACTTTTTGGGGAAATTTTTTTCTTTTCCTTTTTTTTTTTTATTATGGGGACAATTTCCTGTTATTTCATCATTTTATCATGATTATCATCAAAATTATCATTTCATATATTATCAAATTACATCATTATTGCAATTATTATCATCATTATTGCAATTTTTATCAATTTGCAATTATTACATATTATTCAATTTTGCATTTTAATATTAATTTTTCAACTTTCTAATAACAACAAAATAAAATAGAAATAACAAAAATAATAACAAAATAACGATATTATATAATTATCTATACATTTCTTAATTAATATCGTTTTTCAGTAATATTACTGTTTTAATAAATTTTTTTTCAATTATACTACTAGGAAAAATTTTAATAAAGATAATAATAACAATAATAAATTAAAACCCATATTATAAAAATAAAAATAATAATAATAAGATAATAATAATAATAAAATAATAATAATAATACTATAATAAAAATTAATAATGATATATTATAAATTAAAAATCATAAAGTTATCAAAATTCTCTTTTTTCATTTTTTCCTATTTGTCAGATTAATACGATTTTTGGGAAATTTTTATCATTATTACCCAATAATTTCCCAAAATCATCAGAGAAATGAAAAAAAAGTCATTTTGGAGTTACTTCAGAAAAGGTATTATTGCTAGGATTTTTCCGCTTTTTTTGACTTTTAGGAATTATTTCCTTTTTCCTTTTTTTAATTGGAGACAATTCCCTTTTTTCATCATTTTATCTGTTATCACAATATTTCATTATCTCATATCATCATTATATCATTTTTGCAATTTTTATCTCATTATTTCTTATTATCCATATTTCAAAATTTTATCATTTTTTGAAAATTTTTGCAGTTATAAAAAATAAATTTTTCAACTATACTAAAAACAACAGCAATAAATAGAATAAAAATAATAAAACAATAATAACATATTTAAATTATCTATATCATTATTTTTTAAATTTAAATGTTATTCATAATTTTTATGTTTATAATTTTTTTGCAATTATATCTAGTAAAAATGATAATAAAGATAATAATAACAAAAATAATTTAATAACGATTTATAATATGATAAAAAAAAATTAATAATAAAAAATAATAAAAAAATAATAATAATAATAATAATAAAAAAAATAATAAAAAATAATAAAAATGAAAAAAATAATATAATAATAATAAATAATGAAATATTTATAATATTTAAAAATATCAAATGTTTTAAAATTTTCTTTATTCTCACTTTTTTTCCCCTTTTTGTCATGATTTAATACGATTTTGGAATTTTTATCATTATTTTTCCAATAATTGCCAAAATCATCAGAGAAATGAAAAAAAAATCTTTTGGAGTAACTCTCAAAAGGCTTTTTTCGTAGATTTTTCCCCTTTTTTGACTTTTGGAATTTTTTTTTTACCTTTTTTTTATATTATGGGGACAATTCCTTTTTTATCATCTTTATCATGATTTTCATCAATATTATCATTTCATCATCATTATCACAATATCATTTTTCAATTATTATCCCAATTTTTGCATTTATATCATTATTGCAAATTTTTATCATTATTATTTCAAATTTTTGCAGTTATGAATTAATTTTTTCAACTAAAATAAAAACACAATAAAATGAAATAACAATAAAATAAAAAATAATAACGATATTATATAATTATCATTCTTATTTTAAATTAATATCGTTTTTTACAGTAATTATGTTTTAATAATTATTTTGAAAATTTTATACTAGTAAAAATTTAATAAGAGATAATAACAAAATAATATTAATAACGATATTATAATAAAATAATAAAATAATGATAATAATAAAGAAAAATATAATAATAAAAATAATAATAAAAATAATAATAATAATAAAATAACAAAAATAATAATAACAAAAATAATAAAATAATAAAAATAATAAAATAAAAATATAGTAATAAAATAAAAATAATAATAATAATAAAATAATATATTAATAAAAAAAAATGTAATATTGAAATATAATAAACATAAAATTTATCAAAACTCTTTTTTTAACTTTTATCCTCATTTTGTCAGTTAAAACGATTTTTTGGGAATTATTATCATTATTTCCCTAAAATGCCAAAATCTCAGAAAAACGAAAAAACGTTTTTTTTGGAGAACTCTCAAAAGGGGTATATTGCTAGATTTGCCGCTTTTTTGACTTTTTTTGGAATTTTTTCTTTTACCTTTTTTTTTATATATGGAGACAAATTTTTGTTATCATCAATTATCATGATTATCTCAATATTTCATTATCATCACATTTCACATTATCATCTTATGAATTATTTCCATTATTAATTTTTTTCTCATTATTGCAATTATTATCATTTTATTGCAATTATTTCAGTTATAATATATAATTTGCAACTATAAATAAAAACAAAAAAATAAAAGAATTTAAAAATAATAATAACAATAATTAAAGATTTAAAAAATACATATCATTATTTTTTTAATTCGTTTAAAAGTAATTTTTAAATGTTTTAATAATTTTTTTTGCAATTATACTACTATAAAAAGATATAATGATAATAAAAAACAATAATAAATTAATAAGATATTATGTAATAATGATAAAAATAAGGATAAAATAAAGATAATAATAAAATAAAAATAATAATAATAATAACTAAAATAATAACAAAATATAATAATAATAAAAATAATAAAATATAATAATAATAAAATAAAAATAAATAAAAATAATAATAATAATGATAAAATTTATAAATTAATAATCACAAAAGTTACAAAATTCCTTAATTTTCCCCTTCTATCCTCATTATTTTCTGA